>NW_020799107.1:21170782-21204341 GCF_003259725.1 Athene cunicularia
CTACTGGAGGCAGCACAAATATAGCTGTAGAGCTTGGATTTAAAAAGGAGACTTAAGCACCTTAGATTGCTGCTAGATATTGAAAAAAATATTGTTTAAGAATGTCCACTGCAAACTAACAGGATTTGGGCTCCTAAGTGACGGCATATGTTCTTGCCTTCAATGGTAAATGCTTTAATGCTTCCAATTTTCAAAGTCCAAAATGGCAAGACAAATGCACCCCTAGTGTAATGGATACAGCTCTCACTGATTTCAGCTTTTGGGAGACTATAGTTATGAAAGTGTTCTGTGCAAATGTTGCAAAGAAATAAAAGACTTTGCAGAGGCACAGCAGGGAGTATTACAAATCAAAGGATATGTTCTGCAAAGCTGTTTGCTCATGACTCATTGCATGAACATAGTCCAGGACTCGGAGGAAATAAAAGGGTCTTACTAAAAGCAATATACCATTGAGTGTGTTTGTATATATGTGCAAAGTCCAATCTTCAGAGGCACCACAGAAACTGAAAGAGTCCATGGCAGGAATTTAGCTTGGTTCTGTGAGATTACCAGCCCGTTATTTTCATCTTGAGACAGTGAACTCCACTGCTCACTGTGCAACCCAATTCTGAGTTCAAGAGCTTGACATTCTGAGCTATTCATTGTTGATGTTATTTACTCATAAAAATCACTGTCTGAGAATGCAGAGAAATGCACTAAAATGTGTAATGTAATGGAAGCATAGGATCAAACTCAGGTCTGTGCCAGGAAAGGGAAAGATCCCATCCCCAGGTACTCTCCAAGGGGTTTATTTTTTCCCTCAAGGTTTCCTCTGAAGCTATGCAGGCTATCAATTAAAAAAAAAAAAAAAAAAAGTGTCACTGAAGTCAGTCCACCCTTGCCACGTGTGCAGCTGTCGATGAACCCACATTTTCCGACAACAAACACTTCCATTGGAAAATTCCTCCCCAGTTCTCAATGATGAGCATTAATTTATTCCTTCTCTGAGTCCCCAGAGCTGCTCACAGAGCCAGCAATACCCAGAATGTGGCCTGTAAGATGACAGCCACGCTGACTCGTGAACGGCAGCAATCTGGCTTTATGCTACCGGTACGTGAGTGTAACACTACTGTTACTCCTGACTTACACCTCTGATGAGCTTACACAAAGGTCATTAAATCATTAAAACGCCACCTGAACCAGCTTCATAAACATAAAAATCTGACTAAACTCAAGCAGTTTAGCATTTCTATTTTGTGGTGGTGGTGGTGGGTTTGTTTTGTTTTGTTTTGTTTTGGTTTTTTTTAACTTATAGCTTCATTCACCATCCATTATAATTGCTTGTCCTGTGATTAACATTTATATATTACATATCTCTTTCTCCAAGGAAACCTCCTTATGAGACTACCATGCCACTGACCACAGACAGCTAGAAAGCTGCCCTGGCATGTTCCTCTTATCTGGATGTGAATAGTGACATCAGGGAGAGCCCTGCCTTTTCTTACACTGGTAAATTAGACAAGCTAGGTTCTGTAAACACTTTTTTTATTTTTCTGCTTCAAAGAGACTTTATCTGTCAAAAAGAGCTGAGTATGGATTTCTAAAAGCAGACTTAGATCTCTCAGCCAAGCATGTGCTGAAGCCTTGGTTCTTCTATCCCATGACAGCAGAATTATAAAAACCAGGGCAATCCCTGCTACTCTTTAGCTTCTGCTTCTACTGGCATCCCAGGCTTTCCTTTCCCATGCCAGCAGAATGTTGGGTCAGGGTGGTAGAAAATGGATTCCCAAAATTTGTATCTGCACAGTGTGTAGCCCCAGTTTAAACCATCTTGTCCCATCTCTGGACTGGTTAGTCTGAGAAGCCAATGTGAATTTGTTAACAGAAGGGTAGATGGGTGTCCTGGATGCCTCTGAGTGGGCAGGCACCTACTTCCAAAAATAACTTGCTTTTTCTTCTGTTAATTAGTGTAGTGTTAATTGCAGTTTTTTCCTCGGAGTGAGAAACCACGTCATCTGCGGCATTTGCCAGACCTTCTGCGCAAGGGATTGATGTGCTAGGCATTTTCAGCTCCTCTAAAAATGAAGCAGTTTATGCAGTTCAATACCCAGAGCTAAACCACTGGACTCCCCACAGGAGCCAGAAGCCCACCTGCTGGCAGAGGAGGTTACGAGCTGAAGGTTTCCAAACATTTTATTTGTAGGTGTCTGTCAGTGCCATTTAGGAGAATGGGTCTTGAGGAGGTGTCTCTGTGAGAAAGGAGAGAAACAAGCCCCAAAGACCAACAATCAGGAAACTCACTGCTTTAGACACCCAAGACAGATGCCCACCACAGCACAGCGCTGCTGGGGTATCGACTGTGTGAGGTAGGGCTTCCTCCATGAAGAGCCACCACACCATCAACATAATGGAAATACATGAAACTCCCTGAAGGATTATGACTGACATAGTAAAGAGAGATCTTGCTTACAGGCCTTGAAAGATGGCACAGTCCTCACTGCTGGAGGTCTTAGGAAGGGCACAGGCAGAGCAGGTCTTCCCTTAGGGCAGGAAGATGGCCAAAAGGTCTTGAAATTTCTTCCAGCTTCTTTGCTAGATTTTTTTTAAACATAAGACTCTGATATACTGAATGAAGACTTTACATGATCCAGACACTGTCAGATGAGTGACAAATTGAGGGCAGAAATAAGCTGCACAGTTTTAACAGTGGAACAATTTATCTAGGAATGGCCTGGGTTCTCTTTTGCCTGATGCCTAAGTCAAGATAAAATAGTGTGATGATAGTTACATGGTAGCTCAACACAGTTATGAGCTTGACAAAGGATCCAAGACGTCTACTCCTCTTATGTGCTGTTATGGTTTAATTTTGATGTTTGAGTGGATTACTGGCCCAAATTAATTAATTGCCAATAATGAGACCATGAAGAGATTGTAGCAGAAAGATACTAGACTAGGTTGACATTAAAAGACTACTTGCCTTTACTAAAGAGCACAAAAAACACAGGAAAGTTGGCTGGGAAGAAAATACTCCCCTTACTACTTCCTCTCTCAAAAGTAGGGCTCTACATGTCACCCTTAAACTGATGGACTGCAACTGGCAAGGGTGTTCTCCCAGATCCAGGTTAAAGCCTGTTTTTTCAAGGCTGTGCTCCAGTAGTTAACCCAAACAGAGCAATCATCTAGCAAAAAACCCCCACCCCCAGAAATCCCAGTGTTTCAACCACAGCTGATGCCTAACATGGGTGCTTAGAATTCTTACAAGAACTGAATTTTTTCCTGTAGTTTTCCCAGTTTCTTTCCTTGGTATTACAGTTGCATTTACCATGGCAAATGACTGCCATTTACCATGGTAAATGAATGAGAGAAGAATCGGTAAGGTCATAAAAATCATAGATGTACATGCTATGTGTGGTGAATGGTTGGGGAGGAGCAAGCACATTCTCTGTTGTTACTCCACCAAAAGCATCTGGAGGACTGATTCCAGATAACTGAAGGTCTTTTACATGTATCTCTGCATTGTTTAAGTACAGAATATTAACAAATTCAGTGGCAGCATACAGGAATGCATCTTGGTATAGTACATGAGTGACTAGTGCCTGTGTATCAGGAGTTATACTGTGCCAAAAGATACTCTAAATTATATCATGTCAGTCTCGAGCAAGTGATGAAGTTACGCAGATTATACTGCTGTCAGAATTGATCCTAATAAGCAAAATGCAAAAAGTAATTTCAGGGTTCCTGGTTGTGCACACACCTTTTGGAACATGTTACACCAAACTGTAAAATATCCAGGTTAAACTGTTGCTGTCAGTATTGTAGAGTCATCAAAGGTAATGTACTATCTCCTAACTGCTAAGGGAAGACATTTTTCTTAAGAAGTTGTTTTGCAGCTTGCAAAGGACCAGATTCATCCGCATCCCAAAGGTGCAACATAGGCTGTATTAAAGCAGTCTTCTGTTTCTGGAGATCAAAAATGCATAAGAAATATAATTTTGGTACCCAGAGCAAGGGTCTTCTGTGTTCTTTCAGCTGAAGAACTGCCATAGTTTTAAATCATTATTCTCCCCCTTAGGTCTTGGTTCAGCAAAATGCTTCAACATGTGATTAATTCTAATAATTTAAGTCATGCCATTCAAGTCAGAGCTTAAACACTGCTGAATTGTGTTTGAAGTGGGGAATGAGTGCTTGAATTTTCAAAAGTGTCTAATTGCAATTAACTATGCCAAGGGTAGTTTTTAATCTTATTTCTGTATTTGGTGGACAGTTTGTATTAGAAAAGAAATAGCTGCAACTCCTCTTTTATATACAAAACTCTTCTAACTACATGATGGGACATTGCAATGCAGAGCTTTGTTTTAGTATAATTGTGCCCTGGAATTTATTCCAACTTTCCAAAATAGAAGCTGAACTTATCTTAAAATCCCAGTCTGTTTTATGAGAGCCTTAGGTTTCAGACTTGTAATTAAGATACTGTGGCTTAACAAGTTACCAAGCATCAGCTAAGCTGAGGTAATTGTCTGGATGCAAACCTTACAGTAAATGCTTAGCCTAAATGCTGAGTCAATTCATCCCTGGGCAAATGCAAAATAATGTAATTTAACACTTCAGACTAAGCTAAAATGAATCACTGTGTGTTTGCCACTGGCAAAGAGAAGCCATGTAGACAGTTGCCCCAGCTGAGGAGAGACATCATAACTCACATCCCTGGTCACAAAACAATTGGTGCTTAGCAGTTCTGCCACATTCTTCTACAGGTGTTTAACCATTTACTGATCTAAGGAGATAATCCAAATCCAGCACATGTTACTTGCACCTGAAATGACCATTTGATGACATATGATAAGGCTGATGGTTCTTAGTCCATTTCTGGAGGATACATGTTCATCACAGAAATTGTTGTGATGAAAGGAGAAATAGAAAAGGAGTAATTTGCCAATCTGCATGAAGCTAATGAGATCTGCAGGATAAAAGGTAATCAAGGAAAGGTATGGTAGAGAACTGTAGAGTTATGAATGTCTTTGCAAGATGGATAGGGAATGATTTCTCATTGTCTCTTCCTATTCAAGAACTAGGGGACATCAGAAGAAACTAAGTGACAGGACAAAGAAAGAAAGAGAAGATGTCTTTTCACACATTTTGCAATTCAGCTGTGGAACACCTTGCTGCAGGTTTTTGTGGTTGTGGAAAGTTTGTTTGGGTTCAAAAATATCTAGACAAATTCACAGCCGTAAAATCTATTAAAGACTTTAACAAAAAATAACCCCTTGGCTCAGGAGGTCAGTGAGCCACAAATCATTTGTTCTAGAAGGATTCAGCCAGAACCAGTCTCCGTGGGCAAGTGACCATGTGTGTCCATTGATGGGGGCACAGTGTACATGAAGTGTGGATGTATCATGAAGGACAATCAGAGAAGTTCTTGAAACCCTTACAGCCTTTGGAAGACATCATCTTGTGTATAAAATCTCAGTCTCAGCAGAGAACGAGGGCCAAGACTGGGCCACAAGGGTGAACTCATCTGTTACTTTAAACCAGAGGCATTTTAAGGAAGTGATTCCTTCAAAGCATGGATAAAGCGCTCTGATGTGGTGCGGGGAGGGGAGGGGGGGCCACTCTACTGGGAATTTGGCATGTTCAAGTGTGTACAATCATCTCTCAGGCCTCTAGGGTTTGCATTTGATGGGGGTAAGAGGCAGCTGTATGCAGATTCATGAGTAATGAGGTCAGGAACTGAAGCAGTTCTTGCCAGATACCTTTGCCTGGCAATTTTATTAATGCCATGTAAGCAGCCAGGGGATCTTAAGATATTTATCAGAAATCATTAGGTTCGATCTATAGATTATAATAACTGCACACAAAATATTGGAAGTAGCAGAATATTCTTTGAATATTCTTTTACTTTTTAGAAAAGGAAGAGAAGTTGTCCAGTGTGGTTCAATAACAGACATGGAGGATCCTTTAAATTATTGTTTCCTTAAAGAGAAGGGACTGTTTTGAACCCCCAGAAGTCAAGGACAAGCTTAATGATAGGAATGTGCCACATTCTTTGAGCCTATGGGAATCTCCAACTCAGCATCAATAAAATCTCAGCTAAGTACAGTGCCCTTTTATAGGCATCACACTTCAAAAAAGGGGCAAAGTAACTGGTGAGATCCAGAGGAAAAAGAAGAGGCTGATTGAAGGTCTAGAAAACTCTAAAGGAAAGACTGAAAACTTGACAGTGTTCAAAATGCTGTCTTCATGTTTTAAAGAGGAACGGATATAGAGGAAGATGATGAACAGCTCTTGGGTTCTATAGTGAGAAAGAAGAGAAACCGCAGACTTAAACAGGGAAGAGAAATGTCAGCTTTGCACTGGGAAAATATCAAGAGCAATGAAGCTCCAAAAAGCCTGCCTGGTAAATCGGGGTGTCTCTGTAGCTGAAGGCTTATAAGGACAAATTAGACAGGTATCTGTGAGCAGTGGTACAGGCAAGGCTTGTGCACTTCAACAACCTTCACACATGCGAGAGTTGCTCACAGTGACCCCAAGTTACTGCTATGGAGTCATTCCTCCCCAAAGTCCATTCCCATCATCGACACTTCTCTATTGTACCCTTTATAGTGGAGCAATGGGCACTTCTGTTATTTAAGATGCACTCACATAATTCTTAGTCCAGAAGCCATACATGTACTAGGAGATACCACCAAAGATTTGTGCAGCTTGTGGCTTGATGCCAGGACAAAGAAAAAGAACTGCACAGTGGGAGAAAAGTAACTTCTCTTTTTGCCAAGTTAATATTTTCAAACTTTGCAATCTTAAATTTCTGCCATGTCAGAGGCCTTTTCACAGTATCTGATTAATAAAACACTTCAATTTACTTTTGTTTGTGTAACCTTCTTATTCATGTGATTTGTTGAAGGCATCAGAGGTGACACATTTAAACCATCCTCAGTGACAAGTGCATGGATATTTACAGGTCCCTTTAAATCACCTCCTATGTATTATATATTCAGCTGCATAACCATTGTCCTGCTTTCTGCGTTCTGCAACTGTAAATCTCTTGGTGTCCATGGATAATGGGTTTTACTGTTTCTCACATGGGGTAGTGATATCAACAGGACTGTTAAGATGGGTTGTACACGCACATGGGTTGGAAACTCCTCAAGACTGGGGATAGGAAAACACATCTAAGTGTCCAGATTGACTGTCTTCCAACTCTGGGTGCTCATGTTAGGATCAGTTACTGTAGATGCTCTGCTGAGAGCAAAAGAGGGATGCTTCCTAATGGATACAGATCTAAAACAGGCCAAATTTCGAAATCTTAATGTTCAGGTATGGATTCCCACTGGATGACAGTAATGACATGGATATCTTGGTTTTAAGCATCTCAGAGATGACAGGCTGAATCCAGGTTAATGAAATGCTTTACAGAAGTTGGACTTCTGTTTGTCTCTTGTTCCCATAACCTCACCTGAAAAGATCAGCTGTGTCAGTTCTCCGTCTCATGTGAGGAGCTTTTTTTTTTTGTCTCATGTGAGGAGGACTTTGGATTTCTCTGCCTCCTTTGAGGACAGTACAAGAGGACTTCCTGGAGACACAACACCACTTTACACTGGGTTCTCTTCACATACTGTTCCCATGAACAAAAATCTGTGGTTTCTATTATACTTGGTCAGTAGAAAACATACCTGTCCTTCCAGAGCCAGTGATTTCAGGAGAATCATTTAATCTCTAGTGAGTGCAGGCAGAGAGCAACACAAGTAGCATAGTGTTGTGATCAATTTCTGGTGAAGGTAGAAAGAGGAGGAAAGCAGGGCAACATCACATTTGCGTATGTCAAATACCAGCAAGAAAAGACCTGCACTCTTCTAATAGCTCCTTTGTCAGGGAGAATGGGAATGACCACTCCAATTTTTCTTAAAGTCACAACTTAACCCCAGGATACCCCAAAACTGACCTTGGAGGGTCTAGAGGATGCCAAACCCTGTCTATATTGTTTTGGGGTGTCCTGGTGTTAAGCCATGACGTAGCCTTCAGTTTGACCACCCAACAGACATTCTTGCCTTCAGAAAGCCAAATAGTTGTCTCCCATTTGTAGTGTTCCATCAGAGAAAAATGAGTGGTTATATCTTTCAAAAGGCTCATTAAAAATGTGTTTTATTTACTATCCTTTATGACGCTATAGGGAGAGTGACATAGAAGTCCTCAGATCTGAACTGTTTATGGCTATGATGGAAAACCTATTGAAGGTTTCCTCTGTGATGATAAAATTGATAGGGTTCTCCAGCCCCCTCTCTTCCCTGCTGTCAGTCTCTGGTGATGAGTTCAGGTGCAACAGGCACTCAGAAAAAATAGTGTGACAGAAGGTTTAATTTCAGCTGGGGACTAAGATGAGGCCAAGACCATTAGAGGTGATTTAAGGCAGGTGGGGTTGAACCTGCTGTGAGTGTTTCAAAATGCTTGGTTATTCTTAATGTATGATTACATTAGTCCCTATGGATCATGTCTGGATTTATGGTGTTTGCATAAATGCTTGGCTGTAAATCAGAAGATGTTTCTGAGCAGTGTTTCACTAGTCATAGGTTTGCAGTCCCTGCTGAGCCATCAACAGTCCTAGGGGAGATAAGAACTTGACTCCTGAGCTCAGCAGCAGTGGTGAAACAAGCAGGACTGTCAATGTTTCTGGAAGACATGATGTCTCTTTTACAGATTAGTTGTCCCTGTGCTTGGGGATGGACAAGGAAATCAAGAGACGTTTGGTTTCCTAGGTATCTGTTCTCGTGATTAAAAGGACAACATGGCTAAGAGTGAATCTGAATTTGTGTCTTTGGAATTCAAACTTGCTTTCACTTGCTGCGTGAACACCTTTTCCAGGAGGCACAATTTCAGATGTGTTGCAGGTCCTGCAGGCTAGTGTGGCAGCTGCTGCTGGATGTGATGCTAGTTGCATCTGTCTCTCAGGCTACAGAAACTAATGCTTAACCATGCCACCCCAATCATCTATTGAGCCTCAGGCAGACCTTTGAGCTATTTGTTCAGCTGGGGCAAGTTTTCCTTCTTAATCTTTTCAGCTTGGCAGGAGCACTGCTGAGCACACAAGGAAGCTCATCAGCTGCTGGCTGGATGTTTGGACAAGGGGATAACTCCTGCTGAGGCTGGTGAGCTCCAGTCCTGTCTAATTTACATTGTTATTTATTCTGCAGGCATTCCTGTGCTTCCTGAGTACAAGCTGGCTTTTCAGCACATTTACAGCCACACTCCCACAGAGAGCTCGGCAGTGACAGACAACTACACACAGAAGCAACAACCCCCTTGAATCGTAGAGGACTGGTGCTTGTAGGCCAGCAATAAAAGGCCACCCCCTTCTGTGAAGAACAAAGAAGACTGATTCACCAGGGTCCATCTACTTCAGGTTCTGGGGCCTTGTATTTTGTTCAGATTGCTGTAGTTTTCAAGTAAGTTTTTCAGGTATATTTCATTCCCAAGCAAACCTGGAAACTAGGAAGTTGTTTGCTTTTCATCCTCCAGATGAGATTAAGGTGATTTGGTCAATGGCACATGAGTGAGTGGCACAACTCATTGCTAGATTTGAACACTGGGTCACTCAGAAGGTCAGACCTGCTTCCCTACCGTGCAAGCTCAGATGGAAAGGGCTGCACAGGGAAGGCATGCACAGGCTTGCATGATAAAAACACACACAGCATCTGAGTGTGGAGCCTAGTGAGCTCTCACCAGCTCTGGTGGATGACAGGAGGTCATCTGTGGGGACTGCCTCCAGAGGGGGACACAGCCAAAGTCTCTAGTCTTTAGCCCTGAGAATGGATGCCTCCTCTAGGGCTGATGTCACATCAGAGTGTTGATTAAGGTGTAAGGACTAAAAGTCACTTCTCCGTGCCAGAGGGAGCTATCCGCATCACTGGTAATGGATCTCACAAATAAGCAGCAGAAGAGATGGAAATCTTTCATGTCTTGAGCTGAGGGGCCCTGCCATGAGCTCTGCTACCTATTCAAGAAAGAGAAGGAGAAAGGAATGGCTGCTCTGTTACTTCCACTGGCTCTCCATGGGTCTTGGTACTTGTTTCAGTCAGACCTGTGAGGTGATGGTATTAGGAATTTGCACCCCACCAGAACTGTGTGTATAGTAGCAGGAGTTGGACGCCTCCCTGCTGACTAGGGGAGACATGTGAATAGTGGGCCTGGGGTGATGGAAGACCAGCACCTTGAAAGATCTTACTTTAGCTCCTAATCTGTATCCAAAATCTCACTGGGGGAGTCCTTGGTTTCTCCTCTGTGTGGTGAAATGAAAGTCTCCCTCTACCCCAAGAGGAGCAGTGTTCGGGAGGCAAAATCCATTTCTGTCTCAAAGTACTTGAAACCTTTTGGTGCTGTGTGGTCATTTGAATGCCTGTTCTGGCCAAGACATTATCTTGTAGGAAGGAGAAGGAAGAAAACATCACTGTAGACTCTCTCAGCCAGTAAACTTAATCCTGGAATCTGATGGCTGTGACAAAAACTTGCACTTTATCTTTTCACTGTCACTGCTTCTCTTGGTGCATCCTCCCCTATTCCTGCAAGTCAGAGATTAGCTTGGGGTGGCCACAACCCCTTGTCAGTGGGAATGGCAAAACCCCTTTGCCGTTCACTTTGAGCAACACATCAAGTCTGCTGGGATGGAGTTAAACCTTTCAAGAAGAGAATGGCTTTAGTGTCTTCTTCGGAAGCCAGTTGTACCAGTCTGAAACATTCCCAAGACAATTAAGAACTGGTAAATGAATATCACTGAAAGGACATAGCCTGCTGTGAGAAAAAACCTGAACAAAAACTTGTGTCTTGCAACAGCAGCTGCCCGTGTGGACTTTTTGCTCCATGCTGACTGCCTCCTGGACTAGATCTGCCTGCCACGTAGTGCTCATGATGGGCACAAGCCTCAATCCAGGAACTGCTACTCTCAACAGTGTCACCTGGGAGGTGATGAACACAAACAAAGGCACCTCTTTAATTTTTATAGCGCTGCTAAGCCCTTTCTTTTGTACGGTTGGATTTAGCTCAGAGCCCATGGCTGCCTGATGACGTGTGAACGGGATGTCAGTGAGGAACTGACCTTAGAGCTGATGACAAGTTGTACTGGCAAAAACTGGTGTAGCTGAGTGAAGGCTGAAACCGTGTAGCAGCAAACCCAAGGCAGGCTTGGCGCAGGGTGCGGGAAGCAGGCACAAATATGTGGCATGGCAACTACTGGATAACACAGCAAACACCGCAATACAGGGGTGATGAGAGCATGAATGGCTCAGCAGAGAACAGCATCTTAGAATAAAACCCCACCAAAACCAACCAAACAAGGCATGGCACTGTGAAAGCAAAGCTGAGCTGCCACATGTGCTGTCTCTGTATTGCACTCCTAATTTAAGTGAAATTTACAGCAGGAATTATACTTTTCCCCTGCCACCTCCTTTTCTTGTGGAAGTACTTGTTTTCTTTTACCTGGGAACAGAGGACACCCTGTCCATAAATCTTTATGGCTTTCCTGCTGTTTTATATTACTTATGTAGCTCTGAAATACCCTGACTTGTCCCTGACTTCCCTCAGGCAAATTTCCCATGTTCAGATTTCTCTTCAAAGTGACCCCAGTACTTCTGGAAAGCAAGGACAATATAGCTTCTTATATCCTTCCTGTACTCTGGGCAAGGATTTTCATGTCACCTAGAGAATTCATTTATGTGATTAGATATACATGCACATAGATCCACACGGTCTTTTGCAAGCAGGCAGAACATGTTTTGCCCGCACTCCAAACCAGTCCAACAGCCATGGAAATGCAATCACAAGGTGCTGAGTGACAACTAATATAACCTACTTCTCAAAAATGCTTATTAGCTGGGCTCAGCAATGCACTAAAATGACTGCATTACTTCCCACATGGAGCTGGGTTGTGTTGGGTCAATTCAGAGCACAATATTTCATGAAGACAGGTCTGACATTTCATCCCACAGGGTACTGACTTCTTTTAATGAGGTTTTATCAGATTCAGATATAAAAAACAGAATCACAGGAACAGAAAAATCTCCACAGACCACCAGCCTGGAGATCATAACTGAAGAACCTTTCTGTAAGGACTAGCAAGACCCCAAAATGAAGTGAACAAGACTGATGTTGACAGTTTATTACAGTTCTTGGCTGGATTAGTGAACATACATATACTATTTTTTTTTTTGTGTGAGGCATTGTATTTTAAGCCAAAATCTACTGTGATTTATGTATTAGTTTAAATTTGAACTAAAGCTCATTGGTGTACTTTCAAAACAAGGAAATTTCACAGAAGTATATTGTTCTGGAGTGAGAGCACATCACAGAGATGTGTCTGTGGCTACGACCCTGAGTCAGGGTAAGCAAAGCCAGCATTAGTCTGCAGGGCTAAATCCACCTACCCTGCATTTCTCCCATTCCCTTCTCTGCTCTTATAGCAGCAGTGGCATCCCTGTGGCCTCATGATGAATGGGATCAGGGAAATGATCTGGCTGAAAGCTGGTGGAAGTATAAAAGCAGTTCAGTTTCAGTTGGCTGAGCTTTCCAGTCTTAATTATCATGTGGCTGGAGCAGGACTATCTCCTTCAGTGGCAGCAGAGTTTGTGCTGGGTGATTCTGACTAGGAGCTAGGCTGAAGCTTTCCCTATGGATGCTGATGCTACATCAGCTCTAGATCACAGGGAGATGTATTGAACATCCCCTCAGACCCGGTGCACCAGGCAAAAGACACAAGCCAGAGACTGCAGCCCACAGAAGACAGTCATGTACAGTGTTTTCTTAAGGGCAATCCCTTGTTCTCTCCAAAGCCTCCTTGCTTTGTGCAGTAGTGTACAGGCTCAGGTATCCTCAATCAGGTGTGATTGAGTCCTCAAGGCTTCCTGACCAAAATATTAATAAGATGACCCTAGAAAAAGTGTTGATTTAATGCATCTGGAACAAGCGAGCTGGCTGCCTGCCTTTACCCTTTACCTGTGTGTAAATTACAATCACTTTTGATAGCAGGAAGGAGAAAGGCACTACAGTCTCAAGAAGAACATAGTCTGGTGGGAAGTGTATTAGAACAGAACCTGCATAACCTGCGTGGAGCATTGATGTCCCAGCATCCAGCTACAGACATGTAACTTACCTGTTTAGTTGCCTTTGTCTCTGTTAGATGCAGTGAGGAGAATGGTGATCCAAAGCATAAGAAGTTAGGCTCCTGCTCTGAATCACCCTCTAATGGAACTTCTGCTTTTGTTTCAGAGGATAGTGAGTCCTTACAGGTTTCTAAACTAAACCAAACCACACCTTAGCATTTGGGAAAGAAAGCAGCCAGCTTTGGTTAACTTTACAATGTGAAAAATCTTTCAACTGGCAGCATTTTCCTCATACATTAGGGAAATCTCTCTGAAACCCCCAAGGTTTTTGGAACCTGTTCCAGCAGTTGGTTTGCCATGCCCAAAGACCTCCATCTATATGTGCAGGTGGCTGAGGCCCCAGTTGTACAACAAAAGTGGTTTTGTGGGTCCAATCAGGCTCCCTGAGACTTTCCACTGAGGTTCTGGATAGGTTTTTTTCCTTTGTCCCATTCCTGGGGAGTCATAGGATCCTTCCTTCAAGAACCACAAGGACAGGTCTGAGCTGGCCATGCCCAGAGCTAGGAGGATGAGAAAGCAGGGCAACTGTGTGGTCTATCTTATCAATTTTCCTGATCCAGACTAAACACCACAGGTCAGTATTGACAGACATCTTGAACCTCTTCATGGAGAGGTTAGGTGCCGCGTGGGGGCTCTGCTGCTCTGCTATCCTCATACCACCCTCCTTTTTCTGTTTTTGTCCTCTACCTGTTGCCAAGTCACTCTTTCCTGTGAAAGGGATTTTATTATTTTTCTTGTTTGAGCAGGCTCTGGACTCATCACTAAGAAATTCAGCAGGGAGAGTAGTTACCACAGATGCTTGTAGGGGAGCAAATAAGAATGGGGCTGGTATACAGAAATGCTGTGGTGTGAGACATTTTTGACACAAGTGCAACAAAGGAAACTGTTTGTAGAATAAAGATCCCCTAAGCCAACTGACCCAGAGCTTCTCACTCCTCCAAACACCAGTCCCATCCTACCCTTTAAATCATGAGTACTACAGCAGGGGACAAGAACAAACAGCCTGAGAGTTAAGACATGGTTCGTGGGCTTGGGAAACCTGATTGCGATTCTTGGCTCCTCCAAGAACTTCCTTCCTGATCTTTTCCAAGTGGTTTCATTCCTTCTGTGGAGTAATGCTTATTGACAGACTCTCCTCAGTATTGCTCAGACCCAGGCCTGGAAAATGGGGACTATGTGACTTTTCTTCTTTTAGATATTTGTCAGGTCAACTTAGATGAGAAAAGTGTTTGGATGGTGGAAAATGAACAACAAAATCAATTCAGCCCGAAGGCATACATCCAACATGGAAAACCTGAACCCAAACATTCAGCTTTGGCAAAATCATAAACAACTGAAAGCAGCATGTCTTGTAATAGGAGGCACTGGGGAGCCTTGCAAGTGGCCAGTGCTCCCAAGTCAGCTGCTAATAAAGTCATTGAGTTTCAAGCACATCATCAACTTGATTTTTGCTGAGGCTTTTCAGTGATGGTGTGATGCCAGCCATCCCAAACTGCAACACACTGTGGACAGAAAAAAACACACTGGGTGGCAAAAACTTCCCCATCTGATAGTTTCAAGCCACCATGTAGAAACTTGTAGTCAGAAAGTACCCTCAGAATTGCTGCTTTTCTACCAGCACAACCCACATGTGCCCTTTTGAAGCTTAAGACCTGTTGTAAAATGCTGAAAGGGTATGAGACCATCATGCACTCAAGGTGAGAGCTGGTATAGAGTGTGTTCCTCGTTACTTCACTTTCAGGGAGGATTTTATTATGTTGGGAGTCCTGAAGAACAGATTATACCCCTACTTCACAAAGAAAAGCAGAATCTCTCTAAAAAAAATCTATGCCAGATCTGAACAAAGGGAAAAAAAGTACATTCCTTCCCAAAGACAGATCTGCAATGGGATTAAACTGGATGGCACGAGTACACTTGCTATGCTCCAGGGGAATCTCTCACTACCTCTAGGAGAACCAGGAGGCTTGCCTCAGACCCTGTGGAGTTACAGTTCAGCCCCAAAGCACCAGAGAAGCAGGTAAAAAGAGACAGAATTGCAACCATCAATCATGAGAAATAAAATCCTCCTTTTCCCTCTGTCTAGCTGATGCAAGTCCTCTACAATCTCTGTAATCAACAGTGCAAACAGCATCAGCATGGTGTCAATAAAATACTCTTACCCTCCCTTGCAGAACGACACAAAAGACACATGCATCTCCTCATCAAAACCTTCCTCCTAACTCCATGTTTGCCCTGATCCTGCCACAGGATGCTAACTTTGTCAGGGTCCTCTCTGAAACCACGCACCTTCCCTTCCAGAAGACTGTTTTGAATAGGCATGAGGGCTTACAGCTGTAAATGTTTCACTGCTTGTTTAGACTGTCACTGACCAGGAAGCATCTGCAATGATTTTGTATGGAGGAAGCTTGGCAGCAGTGAATTGCCATCTGACCTGATGTTGTGGTTGTTTAGCTTTTTCTTCTTTTTTCTCTTGCTCCTCCAAGGAGATCTGGGATCCGGGACATGTTAAACATTATTTTGCTGACTTTAAATCGTTTTGCAATATTGCAGTCAACTTGAATGCCAAACTTAAGCCTGTAAACTCTATTTTTAACCTTGACTTTGTCAGTGCAATGGATACTGTCATATCAAAGTATTTAAGGGTTTGTGGTAAAACTTCCTCAGACCAATTTTTGCTCAGATGAGAATAGTCTTACTGGAAGCCTATACAGATAGGAGCTGTAAAAATTGGGTTTAAAATTGAATCAGGCTGCAGGAAGAAAACAATCCTTTGTACCACGGCAGCATAAAAGCAGGCGGTTTTTGGAACTGGGATGTGTTCCATTCATAGCATACGCATAAAACCAGCCTAACTCCAACACGGTCTTGAAAGGATCCCATGGATGAAAGCTCCTATTCTGCCACACTTCTGAAAATGGTGCTGTGTTCATGTAACAGAGCTACCCTTGTCAACTGATCCAGTGTGTTTACTTGCCTTCCTAGCCCTTCAGAGATGAACACACACCAAGTTAGATTTTGAGTACTGTTGTGTCAAGGGCCCCTTGCCCTGAGAATTGTGAGGAGGAACGCTTACCCCATGGCAGGTGGCTGGCTGGGGTTGCCTGTGATCAAAACCTCTGCTGGACATCCCACATTGTTCATGTTGAATGGCTGGCTAGCGGCAGCTGGTCATGGTACCAGCCACATGGGACTCAGCGTGTGTGAGCCATGCAGAAAAGTAGGTAACACCTACCTGTAACACGAGGCAAAAGGCACTTAGTTTATAGGGGTACAGAGTGTCATCCTCATGGATGCATCCAACTTTCATCTTGTGAAACCCGGGAGACAATTGCCTACAGATCAGGGAGTCTGAGCGAAGATGCACATCTGGATCCCTCCCATGCAGATAGCCATCTCTGCAGCACAGCAAGCACACAGTCCAGTAATTTCTCTCAGGAGCTCAGGTCCACTCTCCAGGAACCAGCTACCAGAAATATGATGTCACATGAAATCCCTGAACTGTCACTGCATCAGAGTAAACTGGCAACTGTGTTTGAGCCTACTGCTGTTTTACACAGAGACTAGAGGACCAGGCAGTTGAATGCTATTCATCTGCAGGAATGTGACGAGAAGGTTGTTTGGGAGTATTTATATTTTTTCTTGTTGTCTTGTTTTTTTATTCTGTTGGCCTTCCTGCACTAAAACACAAACAAACTGTGGAATTAGAAAGTTGTGGAAGAACAGGTTTTGTCTGAGAGCCCAAAAGCACCTTTGTGAAATTTGATGGACACTCTCGAAACTTGTCTGAAAAGCAGGAAATTTTTCAAGGTCAGTTCACCATATCTACCCAACAACTAAGAATATAAATGACTCCTTCCCAGCAAGGCTAGGAAATAATGATGGTAAGAAAGTGAGAGATAAAGATAAGGAAAAAAGACATTACTGATGAAAAATTTCCTTTGAATATCACAACAATTTACTACCTACTTAAAATGCAGAAGCCTTTCAGTATATCCTAGCCGGACAAAAAGATAATGCCATGACTAGATTCTTACTATGAGTCAAAGAAAAAGATGTTGAGATCAGGAGTAATGGCCTGAAATTACTCTGAAAAACGTGTTAAGTGCTGATTTCCTCAGGTTTCCATTAGGACAGGCAGATGATGGGTTGACGTCTGGTTCAGCTTCTCTTGGTGCTGATGGGGCTGCAGAAATTCCATCTTGGTATCTTAATAGCTTCTCATTCCACACTGGCTAGTAGGCTGCTTTCAGTTTCAGATTGTCCACCATCCTGTTTTGGTTATAACTGCACTTCTTTTGTGCAGAAAACTAGAGAGCAACGAGAGGGACAGTGTCCTCCCTTTGGCCCACTTGGCTTCCTTACGGATTGCACCTACGTCTGTCTTCCATCTCACTAAACCACTTCATGGACTGGGAAAGCAACAGTCACCTTTTGGTACACAATGGTGCGTGGTCTAAAAAGCCCTCAAGAATTGTTGGTTTATTGTCTGAGATAACACTCTAGCCCTGCAACAAGCACATTTTTTCAGAACAGGACTCTGGCTGAGAGTTTGTAGGACAGATGCAAATGCTACTTGGGAAGCAACAGACCCGTTAAGAGGAAATACAGCAATTAAAAGGTCTTGCCCTGAAGAATCCCATGTGTTCAAGCAGAGTGCATGTGCATCCAACACAGTATGCCCAAAATACACATTTGTGCTTGCAAACTGTGCTTACGCAAGAAAGTGCTTAAAACCTGGCCCAGGTCAAGTCTCAACTGGAAGAAATTTACTTAAATAATCCATCTGGAGGTGTTCATCCACCAGACTCTGCTTCTGGGGTATAAGCATTCCTGGCTTTGGGCACACATTCACAGGCAAGCCTAATGGTGCACAGCTGCATCACACCCCCTTGAGAAGAAGGCTCACATCTCACATCTGGACACCAGTCTGTGAGACCCACCACCTTGCAACCTGGCTGTGCTGGATACACCTTTCCCATGTTTTCCCTCACTCTTCAATGACGTCTTGGCTCTGCCTCATGATGCTACTTTCAAGCTATGAATGACACAAAAAGATACATTTTCACATGTTTGTTTATGTAATGGTATGTCCTCTTTCTGCCCAATGAAATACCCAATACCAGTCCTTTCTCAGAAGAAACTGAAAAATGACAATATGAGATATGCCTGGCTCCTGCTCTGACAGGATCATGGTTTTCTTCATTGTATTTGGGCTCACCAAGTGGTGCTTAATCAGCTTTCAGGACGTGGCTGGTTTATAGCATCTGGATTCACAACAGTAAAACTGGATCACATCACACGTGATGCATGATGGCCATATTTAATCTTCATACCAGCACCAGATGCCTTAGAAACTGGACAGCTTGTGTAAGTGCTGAACCTCCTCTTTATTTTAACCTCACCACAATTTCATCAGCACCAAACAGGCCGAAGCATTCCTGTGAAGTGACCATTTAAACCACATTAATTATTTAAAAATAAAAATAGACAGTGTTTTTTTTTCCCTTGTGTCTTCTGAACCAAGTGCTAGAAGGAATTTCCACCACCCCTCCAAATGAAGATTTATTATTTGACAAAACTTAAATAAAAAAAAGCAAAATACAAAAATAAACTCTTTTCGTCTTTCCAACTAACATGGCCTTTGAGTAAATTGGAAATAATTCAGTCATTAATAATTTTAGCTGGAGGTGATGATAGCCTGAGAGATCTTATTTGTTTGCATGGTTTCTGACTGCAGAATGCAAAAGTCTGTATCACAACTTTCCTATACAAATGTGGCTTAAAGGATTTTTATTTATGGAGAGGGCACAAGCAGGCTATATGGACATATCTTTAAGTGCTCTTATTTAGCAAATAAGGGAGTTTGAGAAGGAGCTCGAATTCTTTCTCTTGTTAATGAAGTTGCAGTGATATTTCTGGTAAAAAAGTGACCTACTAACAATGCTGGGAAAACATTGTTGGGAACACATTCAGCAGGAACGGATAGTCCCAGTTGTAGGACTGTGTAAATATTAGAGGGAATCCCTAGCAGGGCTATTGGATTTAAGCTCTTTAGGTTAATACACACTCATAGGAAAGCAAAAGACAGAATCAGATTTTTCTGAACATCTACAAAACTGTGAGAACGCTTTTGGAAAATTTGTTATGTGATTAGGCAGAATCTGAACATCTTTTCTCAGATTCATAGCAAAATTTCCACAGAATCTGGGAATAATCTCTCACTTCTCCAAAGCGAATGGAAAAGCGAATGATCATCCACAGGACATTGATGCCTTTGAAATCTTTAAGTACATGCTTTTTATGAGGCACAGTCACTCTTCCACAGCCTTGAATCCAAACCTTCTTGCTAGAAATTCAAAGTCTGGATCTGATGCCCTAAAGCTGTGTGCTCTATGGGCTCCCAAGAAGCCACGGCTAATCTGAAAGTACAGATTTTCATATGATGGGTTTCAGTTTCCATGAGCTCAAATTGCAGAGGGTTAAGATTGATGATCACACTCTGTGGATCACTCAGTTGTGCTTGCAGAAGCACACAAAGAGTTGGATATTAAATGGGCAAACACCTGAGATGTAAGTAAACATGGGCAAATATTTTATACCCAGGAGAGGTCTCATCTGGACCACTTAGAAAGCAGGATACTAAATGTGCCCCTTTTGCCTTAAAGTTCAAAATACTCCTCTCTTTTTCCTTCCTCACCACAATAACTGAATATAAGGAAGATATGCTTACTTTCCTCTCTGAGCATAAGCCAATGCTAAAAAAAAGAGCTCATTCAGTGAGCATCGCTAGCAGGGAGAATCAAGAGAAACGGGGAAGTTACAGACAACAGCTGTGTGTGCAGAACAGGACTGGTCCTGATGAGCAAACGTTGCAAGATTTACTGGAAGGCATCAACTGCTTTTACACGCTCCCAGTCTCCCCTTACATTTTTTCTTCCCTCATCTGGCCAGAGACATCTCAATCCATCCTCTTCAGTTAATAGCCTTTACTTTTCACCTCTCCCTGAGCTGAGTGCTGGGAATTTGTTCGAAGAGGCACTTTCTATCATTCTATTTCTGTTATTCCCAAGTTCTCCTCAGTTTAGTGTGGAATGTGCTCTAAGTTATGGTGCTTACAGCCAGTTGCTAGTCTTTTATACAGGTCCCAGGGCTGTCTGCATTCACTCTGAGCATGAATGCTCAAGTTTTATGGGGATGAGAAGAAAAACTTTGGTTCATTTTTCTTTCTGTCCTTGATGCAATACAAATGTTTAGCTGCCTTCCTGTTAGCAGCATTCAGATAACCCTCAGAGGGTAGGTTTTCAGCATAGACCGGGGGAAAAGATGAGAGTACATATGGAAGGGTCTCCAGACTCCTATTAGAAGGAATTGCAAGGCTAATTCTCTGTGGTCCCTCCTAGAAGTTTGGCTCCAAATGTCCTTTAAAAAAAACCCAAAAACAAAACACAAAATACCCCCTCCCCCAACTTTATGTTATTAATTTTGCTCTTAATTTGCCAATTCTGTCTCATGAATATTGTTCTGTCCCTTCACGTGTTCTCCAATAATATAAGCAGATTGAAATTTTACCCTTCCTGACCTACTTGGGAATTCCAATCTTGTTTCTATTCCTGCTTCCTCATCAAGTTTACTAAGGGTCTTAGAGCACACTGCAAACTGGCCATGGACACAGAGGAATGCATTGAATAAGCAATTGCCCCAGCTATCCAAACAAGCTCCCCTTTCCCAACCCATGCTGGGAGCCTTTGGGTCCCCTCCCAAGTACAGGCACTCTCATGCACTATTCTGGTTGAATTTTCAGTGACCCAAAGACTCCTCTTCCAGAGAAAAATCATAGAAAAATGCACAGCTGGATGCAGTCATAGGTTATTTTAGATGATGACTGAGTGAGGACATGGTGCAATGTGACATAACATAAATGTGTTTGCATCCGTGAAAAATTCGTAGCTGGGTGAACCTCTCACCATAGATGTAGGTGGTTTTAGTTAAGTTACCCTTGGACAATTGTCTTATTTTGGACGCATATTCCTGAAGCCCAGGACTTAGAAGGGGCATTATTCCAGAGTACCAAGGGGTACTATGTAAAGATACATCACTCAGGTGTTACTCCTTGGGGAAACTGAAGCTGGACTTGATAAGAGCAACATCATTAAGGTGCCTTGTTAAATTCACATTGTTCTGCAAACTCCTCCTCTCCTCAAAAAGTCAGAGCTCTGATCAACACTATTGGGATGTTGGTGGATATAAGGCATTGATACTTTCCTCAGAATAAGCAGAAGTGTTAGCCAATCAAATTTCTGACTGATTAGCTTTACTGGGACATTTGTATCTCTGTCACTAAACTAGTTTCAGAGCAGTGATTAGTTATTTCTTAACACTGCTGACAAAGACCCACCAATTCAAAGCAGTAAGGTTGCAGTAGCACTCCTTCCTCAAGACAACAATCCTAATAGCCCGAAATCACAAACCCAAGGAGCTGTCCTGCTGTTTATTCTACTCTGACCTCAGGCTGTTGGCTTTGGCAAGCCAAGTGGTGGCATAAGTTGCTATGAATTTTATTGGATATGTTCTTTTTGCTACTGCTACTTTCAGATTAAAGTTTTGAATTAAAATGCTCACAAGTTATTTTCCTTCATCACTGTAGTTAGCAAAATAAATTTGATTAATGAATTCCATATTACTTCATTTATGGCCTAAAACTCATGCTAAAGCCTTGGCATTAAGTTATTTTGGCTGCATGGGCCTTGACAGGAATAACCTTGCTATCAGAAATAAATTCCCCAAAGGCTTTGGGGTGCATCAGTCCTGCAAAAATCCATGGCAATTTAGAAATTAGATTATTCAGATCCTAAGCCTAACAATCTTAAACAAGCCTAAGGATTCAGATGACCTTTGTCTAGACTCACTCAACATTACTTAGTTCTTTATCTTGGGTTTCCTTGGACTTTTGTTACATTCTTCCTTTAGGTCCTGGTCAGTTGAAGAGTGTGACAGTAGAGCCCCTTGCATATGGTAATTGCCAAAATTCCCAGAGAGTGGGACTGCTCAGGCTGTGTAACTTGACAGGATGAAAAAAGAAGACACGTAAGCACAGCCCTTGAAATAAGCCGCAGCAGAATACAAAGGTTGCAGACAGACAGGACTGTTGAATAAAAGTTTTGTCATTAGAAAATATTGCTGTTCCAACCTTTTCCCCACACATCTTTTTACAAGAAAGCATTGTAAAATAAAACAAACCCAAACATTCAGTAAAGGTGGGCTTCCCAGCTTGATGGAATTTCTGATCAAATGTAGATGCTTTTAGTTCAGAGCAGCTGCTAATATATAGGATACATGTCTTGTAGTAAGTATGACCAGGTCTCAGACTATGAGGATGATGTTTTGCGGTTTTATCACGTCATTCATAATCATAAAATGTTGAAAGATTGTCTTTAAGCCTGTGTTGACTTCATGGGGGTAATGGCTCTTTCCCCAGATGATTTCTTTGATATTTTAGTCAGCTGACTCTTTTCCAGAGAGAGATAGTTTTTGTTTGTTTGTTCAGGGTGAGGAAGGGAAGAGAGAGCAAAACCCCTAAAAATCCCAACTAAATGAACCAAAACCACTACAAAAGAGTTTGGATTTATCCTGTGGTGGGACATGAAAAAATTCTGAAGTCTCAGAAAGCTTCACAGGATGAGAAAACCATTATCTGCACAGATTTATTTGCAAAGAAATATTCAAGAAAAAAAAGGAGAGGAATCTGAATTGGCTTTTTTCAAGCAGAATGTTTAATTCAAAATAACTTGGACAAGTCCATTTGTCCCTGAGGTCATTAAAATACCATCTTACAGACACTTTTTTCTAAGATTTAAGTCATCAACTTCAGTCCCAAAGTGAATTAAGGTAAATCACACTGAAGCCACATTAATTTCAAATGAGTTAGTCAAGCCAGGCGTTCAATGTAGTTTAAACATCAGCATTAAATACACCCCACTGGTTAATTCAAATGAACAATGCTGCATGTCTCTGTGTAGGCAAAGCTGTTCCAGGAGTTTCTGACAGTCTACTGAAGACCAAAAACATCCTTTCCTGCTTACAGCCTGCGAAGAATGTGCTCTGGAGCCAACACTAGTAAATTATCAAGCAGTCAGCAACATCATGTCAGATTCTTGTTTTCAGCCATTGTTCTTCTCTAAGGAAAGATGATGGCAACTCTTGTGCCTCTACTCACTCTTTCTGATGATTCTTTGATGGCTCTTTGGCATGCCATTAGACGTGCATCACCTTTATTAACTTATTTAGGGTATATATGCCTTGCCAGGTTTATTTAGGGTATCTATTTAGGACATATATTCTGCAGAATATGACTCTTTGTAGCTCACTGGCACAGAGGGGTGATTGCCAACAAAAGTTTTGTCACATTCAGTAAAAGCTTGAGCATCTGGGATTGCTGCACTGAATCCTAAACCAAAAATGAATACATCCTACAGCTGTAGCTTGCAAACCATTCTGACTATTGAAGGTCTTCCCATAACCCCACAGCTTTTGCTCATCAGGTTTCTTGCACTTATTCTAGAGTAGTTGCCACTGGTCAGCATCATCAAACAGACAGACCTCAGGATCAAGAGCTTTTTGTTGTGGATGTGAGTGGCTTGTCTTATTTCATGTTCAATGCTAACATTATAATCAAATGCGCTAACCCTTTAAGTTGCGTATCTTGGAGGAACAGCCTATTTGAAAAGGCACATGAATGAACTTGAATGGCCCCTCATGGGTCTGGATCACAAGGCTCAGCCATGGCTTCCTTACGCTGCCAAGTCCAAAGACAATCAGCTTAGTGCCTTGGCTTGCTAGCACACTTCCCCCTTTTTATTCCTAGCCTCTTTTTTAAGTTGTCCCAACAATGTACTCTACTCCCCCCATTTACTCTTCTTTTAAGTAAAAGCACAAGGCTTGGTCAATGAGAAGCCACTTTGGGCCTTCGGTATCAAACCCAAATCTTGTATAACAGGGACTTGACACCTGATTATATTAGCAGACTATTTGGATAAAGATGTGTGTCTCTCATGTCTTGGTTACTGTGCGTTAGTCAGCAGATTATCATTGCGTTTTGTTTCTTCCCAGGTGTAATGCATTTTCTGCTGAGAGGGA
This sequence comes from Athene cunicularia, assembly GCF_003259725.1. Lineage (NCBI taxonomy): Eukaryota > Metazoa > Chordata > Aves > Strigiformes > Strigidae > Athene > Athene cunicularia. The sequence continues at coordinate 21,195,034 of NW_020799107.1, forward strand.
AGATGCTGGGGGTCAACCCCCGGTCTTTTATTGAGGTAGGATGTGACATATGCAGGAAAAATGTTGTTTATCTTCAGAATTCAGATCTTTGTTGTCTAGCCAGGGGATGGCTATGGGGTGTACACAACCTCAGCCTGAACTGTAGAAGTACCGTCAGTTGGGTCACCAAGTTCTTTTTTCTTCCCTAAGAAATTTACACTCATGATTTAGGCAGAGTTAAATAACAAGGGAATTGCTCTGTAGTAAAGTTATTAGACGGAATTGCCTACTTTGCAAAACTGTATCAGATAACAGAGTCATGGAATTAAAAAAGAGTGCACTGTTTCAAAATACAGAACAAAAGGAGGAAATTCTCCTTCTCTAACTGAGCCTGCTAAGTGTTTCACTGTTTGGACTGTAGGTCCCTTGGTTATCAGAGGTAATTTCAAGCACCACAACTACAGCTGAGAAAAAATTCTAGATCTTCATCCCATGGGAAAACCTGACATTTAAAAATTTACTTTACGTTGCAAAACACGAGGCTAAAGAAAGAGAGAAAAAAAATCCATAATTTCTCATGTGCAGAAAATGTCAAAAGCTTTTAAAATTAGTAGTAAATGTCAAAACATCTTGTTTTGACATTTAAAATGTAAATAAGGGAAGCACTTCACCCCTGAGATAGCCTGCAGAGGATCCCTTCCTCTGAAGTAATTTCAGCACTTAGTTTCGTGTTTCAACAATGTGTTGACTTCTGGGAGTTGTTGTGCCAGCCTGTTTTCTTCTGTGGGCTAATAACCAGATTGACTACGTCTCCCATTAAACTGCCCAAATTGGAGTGGCATCATGTGCCCAATAAGGTTCCAACATTTGCTTGCCTTGTGGGATATGTAGTTTTCTAGGAAATCTGCACCCCTAAAAGGGAACATGGGCACCTGATCTTCCGCAAAGTACCTTAAATAAACATACCATAAAGAAATGTGAATCCTTGTTTTGTTGCACAGCTTTAGAAATAAAGCACTTTGAGATCATGTAGAGAAGGACATATTTGGGCTGGTTCTGAGGCAACTGAAATCCGATTTTCTCCTTACCTCTAAAATAACATTTTTCCACAGGAAGTTTTGATATTCACGTATCCCAGTGGAAAACCCCAGGTAAGCCTTCACCGCAGCATTCCTACATTGTGCTAGTAAATGCAGAGTTAGTGTTCAGCTGCTTCTGGTCATCCAATATATAAATCAGGGGCAGGAGGGGGGAAGAAATGAAGATCTGTTGTGTTCATTCCTTGAGTCAACACTGTGGTTTAGGTAAGACATTTTCTCAGTGATATGAAGCAGTCCACAACCAAGCCAGCCACACACTAAACCTTGCCCCTTTATTGGTCTTCAGGAGAGCTTGATGCTTTTCTAGCTGTTGCTCTAATTCCTTCATAATTGTCGGTTTCAAGGACTGATATAGTTTGACACTTCCATCGATTGCATGTTTTCCTATAGGTCCACCAGTGTCCATTTGAGGAAAGGGTCTGCATGTCTCAAACTTCGTCACTTCCAAACTCCTCTTGTGGGCTCATTGCCCCTCATGCTGACATGTTGTGTAGCCTAAAGCCCTGGAGTGGTGATGCACGTATTTCAGATCCTGCCCTCAGACAGGAGCATATCTGCTGCTGCACATAGGAGCACTCAGTTTCCACAAATATGTGTGGTGGCCCACTCTGCTCCTCAGGACTGAATTACACACTTGAGACACACAGAAGGCAGTTTTCTGTCCCAATACCTGTGGATGTCCCAGCATTGCCCAAGGGTCAGAAGAACACATAGGTAGAAAGTGCAAACTATAAAGGTTACCTTAACTAAGGCAAGGTTAAGAATCTCCTGTATTTAAGTGTATACCTGGTAGTAGCCTTTGTGATGTTACTAATATTGTCTTCTCTCGGTCTTCTTACCCAGGAACCTCAATATAGTTTATAAGAGGTAGAGAAATCAATGTCTAGAGAGGGAGAAAGTGACTTACCCAGGAGTGACCCAGTTCAGCAACCTAGTGACAGGGCATGGAGTCTAGAAAGTTAAAAGGGAGAATCCCAAAATATTAGTGCCACATCTCCACATCTGTCTTCATAGTCTGAAGGATTAGAGGAGAAAATTCCTTGCCTTCAGTATATAGTAAAGACTAGGCCATTTCCTCCTTTCAGTATAATTGACTGAGAAGAAAACATGTCAATGGAGATTAGAATTCATTCAGAAAAAGAAATTATGCCTGGATAGGTTTGGACAGCAAGAAAAGTGTGAGAGAAAGACTTTTTTAGAGCTTGCCTATTTCAGCTGGCATGAACTGCTCACTAGTGAGCTGTAGGACTGATCTGAGCAGTATTAATGACTGTAGAAACACAACTGCACACAGGATGGGGCTTCATCCCATTTGTGCATAACTGGGATGAATTAACAAAAAGGCTGAATATTTTAACACAGTGTCCCAAGGCTCTATCTCTATTCCAGAGAGAGAAACTTCATCCCCAGAAGGTGCCAAGAACAAAGCAGTGTAAAGCAGCTGAGCTGGGTGGAAAATGTAACAGGTAGGTGAGGAAAGTGGGTCCCTTGGTCAGAGATGAATTCACATATTATCTCAGCCATACTGCAGCTGGTAGCTCTGTTACCACTTGACTGTGGATTGCTATTGAAAACAAGTCAATGAATTGGGCTCGTAACTTGAAACTGGTTCTTTCTGGGGTTGTGAAGGTGGGAGCACTGCACTTGTTCCCATCACCTCTCTGGAAGAAGAAAACTTCCCCTCTTCCCCAAGCAATGCCTGAGAACTTCTCCGTGCCTTTTCCAGCTGACCCCCAGCAGGATGACAGGCCACTGGAGGCCCCATCAATGCTGATGGCTTAGCCCTCCACCAGCAGAGCAAATGGCCCGGGCCTTGCTGGCAAGAGTGCAGAGCAATAAATGTCCCAGAGATGCTGCCGAGTCGGTCCGTTTCCTGCACGCAAGCTGCACATTGTAAAAACTGAGGCTCAGATTCTTTTTCCTGTTTGCACTGGAGCAGACCACAGAAATTGCACAATCCTTCAGGCCAGACCCAAGGTGAATCGTGAGACGATAGGTTCCAAGGCAATATTTCACACTTGCTGAAAAATTGATACAGCCCAAGGGAGGGGGCTGTAATTAGGGAGAGCAGTGACAACCCACAGACAAAGTGGTTCCATAAGCACAGGAAGAAATGAAAGCTCATTCCAAAGGCTCTCACTTGTGTGGATTCTCTGGTGTTCAATGAAAGGTGTGATCCCTGAGTAAGAAAGTCTCTCTCCTTTCTCCACTTGCTTATTTTGATGAAATATGATAGTCACAATATTTTTAGGCATTCTCTCCTGCCTGTCAGGTTACAGAGCTGTTAGCTGGAAGTTGTACGGGCTGACACATAAACAACATGATCACATTAAACTCTGTTTCCCGGGGAAGTCACTCTAGAGTAAAAGTTTTGATTTGGTAGAGACATCTGCAGGGTTGTGGAGAGGAGAGTAGCAACTTTCAGATAAATAATGGTAGGAGGTTGAAGAGAAAATGAAGTTTCTTTTTCTGTCTTTAAATGTCTTCTGGAGGGACTTTTTCTGGGGACTTTGTAAAAAATGTTTTCTTAATATTGCACTGGAAAAGAAAATGGGAAAGCAGATAAAATCAGCAAAATACTCATTGAAATGTTTGGTTATACATTTCTCAGCAAATACAGATAGATAAATAGATAGACAGACAGACAGATAGATAGAGAATCATATCAGAATGATTTGGGTTGGATGGGACCTTAAAGATCATCTCATCACAACCCCCCTGCCACGGGGCAGGGACACCTTCCACTAGACCAGGTTGCTCAAAGCCCCGTCCAACCTGGCCTTGAACACTGCCAGGGAGGGGGCAGCCACAGCTGCTCTGGGCAACATGTTCCAGTGCCTCACCACCCTCACAGTAAAGAACTTCCTTATATTTAATCTAAATCTACCCTCTTTAAGTTTAAAACCATTACCCCTCATACTGTCACTACACGCCCTTGTAAAAAACCCCTCTCCGGCTTTCTTGTAGGACCCATTTAGGTACAGGTATGCTGCTATAAGGTCCCCCTGGAACCTTCTCTTCTTCAGGCTGAACAACCCCAACTCTCTCAGCCTGTTCTCACAGGGGAGGTGCTCCAGCCCCCTGTTCATCTTTGTGGCCCTCCTCTGGACTTCCTCCAACAGGTCCATGTCCTTCTTATGTTGGGGGCCCTAGAGCTGAACATAGTATTGCAGGTGGAGTCCCACAAGAGCAAAGTTGAGGGGCAGAAACACCTCCCTCATACTGTTTCTTATGCAACCCAGGATATGGTTGGCTTTCTGGGCTGCAAGTGCACATTGCCAGCTTTTATTCAGTTGTTCATCCACTCGTACCCCCAAGTCCTTTTCTGTGGGGATGCTCTCAATTCACTGTTCACCCAGCCTGTATCTGTGCTTGGGATTGCCCCAATCCATGTGCAGGACCTTACACTTGACCTTGTTGAACTCCATGAGGTTTGCATGAAGCCATCTCTCAAGCCTGTCAAAGTCCCTCTGGCTGGCATCCCTTCCCTCCAGCGTGTCGAATGCACCACACAGGTCGGTGTCATCAGCATACAAGCTGAGAGTGCACGCAGTCCTAATGACCATGTCACTGACAAAGAAGATAAACAGCACCAGTCCCAATACCAACCCCTGAGGAACACCACATAGAAACACATAAATATTTTTAAAAACTGAAAAGTCATTGTCCTAGCATGAAGAATGGAATTATTCAGAAAGTGATTGTCTTGTATTTTGCATAGCCTGGAAAAGGCTGTACAAGCTACCCCTCAGAAAAACAAGTGCCTTCAGTGCCTGACTGCTTACCCTAGAGGGTCAAAGCTCAGAGAAATATGGGAAAATTCTATGAACTATCCAGCATTAACAAGAATTCATTCAAGAACGTAGCTACCTCCATGAAGTAAATCTTCTCTCCTACTCTTTACGTTCAAGAAGACATAGACTCCTTAAGCTGGTAACCCTGATTCTACGTGACTAATGCTTCCAGCAAGTGGACAAACATTTTATGGCACCCATGGTTTCATTTAACTAACAAGAACTTCAAGATCTACAAAACTAGCAGTTTATTCCTGGGCATAAGAGAGACAAAGTTTTAACATAGAAAAAGAAAGGATGAAAGTTATGCCAATAACTGGATTCTGGTTGGGAGATCAGAAGATTGGCTCCTGTGGAGGTGGAGACAGTAGATAGCTCTTGGTCAGATGGCATTTGTCCATCTAATTAAGGCTGACTCCATGTTCTGGGAAAGGATGACCAATTCTGCTGGTGTTCAGACCTTCTGGGGTAGATGGGGAACAGACTACTAGTAAAAGGACAAGATTCATACTCTAGTGATCTTAGCTAAGGTGCCAGAGCCATCGCTGAAGGGCATAGCAAAATGATTGTGGCTATCCTGACCTTGAAATGTCACTGTTTTTTCTATTCCTACCACTCTGGAAAAGGCAGACGTCCACAAATCTGCTTGAGGATGTAGTAGTGGCATGACTAGAAGTCCTGCTTTACTACCATCTTTGGCCCTCTGACTGTGTGGCCTGCAATGTTGCTAACACTTGTACTCCCTGTGCCTCCATACACATGTGCATCCACCCCTCCCTGCAGCTCTTGGCAGGTGCAGAGAACCAGAAAGGAATCATGTGCTGTGATGAGGTGAAGAATATGTGTTCCTCCCAGTCTTGGGGACTTATTTCTGTTGCTTGCCCTGGCGCAGATCTCAGCTGTTCGTTCAAGCAGGGACTGCGTGTCACTCCATGCACAGGGTAGTTCAGAGACTGGTTTCTAAGTCCCAGAAGAGAAGTTGTGTGTCATCCTGGAGCAAGGTTGTTTGCACACCTTCCTTGAAACACAAACTATTTAGCAATATCATGCCAGAAATGAACACATAAAGGGAGAAACAGGACTGATCTAGCATCATGCTTGAGATTAGTTTCAGAAGTCTTTTGTACTATGAATGGATGGACATCAGAAAACATAAGTAGTTGTTGACAACAGTTTGAATGCAATTAGAGTTCTAGGCAAAAGGTTTCCTCTTGTCATCTTTGCATGTGTAAAGAACAATTACTGCCATTTACTTTTATCCTGAAAATCTATTTTTGGCAATGAAAAACAAGAAATTACTCCATTTTCTTCATAAACCAAGAGCAAACAAAAGCAAAGTCCCTGCAAGAAGCTATGATGAAAAGGAATCTCTTCTGCAACAGATTGCAGGAAGCCTGAGAATAAAATAATTGCCATAGATGTTAACAGGTCAAGCCTTCAAAAAATTTTTTAAAAATCATGTATGACCAACATAAGGACCAGTGTTTCTAGTATCAGACTGAAAACTAGAAAGCTCTTCGACAGGGCCAGTGAAAGCCTTCTCTGGAAAGGCAGATCTTGAAGAGAATGACTGACAGTAATACCTTACACAGCCTCTCCTCTTGAAGGGGAGACCTTTTCGATAACTAATTCATCACATATGACAGACACATTCATGTAGTCTCTCTTAAAAAGTACATATTTTTTTCCTTTTCAGTGTCCATAAAGCCCAGATATTTTGCACTGAATATTTGCTTTCAAGGGTGCATTGCTAGAAATAAGTAACAAATTTGTAATAGCCAAGCAAATACCCTGGCTCCATGTTTCCTTTCCAAGATTCAGTGTGAACATAAACCAGATGTGATTCCAAGAAAGAAGCATCCTCTGATGTACCATATGGGACTCCTGCATCACTTTCTCATTGGCTAAATATAGTCGGGGGGAAACAATAGTACCAACACAGAGCACTGAGGTCAAGTGATATGAGACAGGATTGTATCCTTCATTCCAGAACCTAGTGATGGATCTCTGAATGGGCATTAAGTGCGAAATCAAAGAGTAGATTTCTCCCTTTTTTCCCCTGCATAATTCTTCTGTCTGGTTGGGCATTATGGACTGAAAAGTATTTCCGAGCTTTGGTTTTGTTCTTAATTGCAATTTTCACCCACATTTCAACCTTAACTGCTATTGTGGGCCTTTGCTACTGCTGTGTTGTAGACAACAGCAGCAGCATCAGGAATTTTAAAAATAGAGAAGGAAATTTAAGAACTGTAAAAATCTCCTTACCCCAGAGAGCCATTGTTTATACTCCTTCATGTATGCTAGCAATAATTATACTAAAGTCTGGTTAGAAAAAAGGGTCCATTTTACATCAGAGGAGAAAATGTACATTTTTTTCCTCCTAAACTGAATACAAAGACTGTTTCATTAAATGTGGCTTTTTGGTAAAAAAATGGAACAAAACGTCTACCCATAAAAATTCCCATTTGAAAAAAGCCTTTTCCATCCAAAAATCCAAACAACTGAATACAAAGTGTGGATCTCTTCTTTAAGAAGGGGGAAAAAAAAATCCAAGCTGACCTTAGTTTTCTCTCTCTTATACAGGGCTGCTGGTTGAGAGACATCCCACAGACACACCACATACTCCAAAGCAGGAGTGCCAGGCTCATCTTTGCTGTATTTCTCTAGTCTACTCTTACTGTTGAAATTACAGGTTTATCATGAGTATACACCAGCCCTGGTGAGCATGTGCCCAGAAATAACAGTGAAGTAGTGGGAGGTCTGTGGCTTGAGTGATACAGCATTCAAATACTGAGAGCAGCCTCACAGACCCAAATTGATCATTAACGTACCTTCTCAGCCTAAGGAAGCTTTTCACCATCAGGTTGGCTGAACATTTCCCAGCACTTCAAACATAACTTCACGGGATGGTTTCTTCTTGTTTCAGAGACCAGTTTCACCCTTTTGCAAGTCACAAGACAAAACTTTTTCATTGCTTGAATCAAGGTGAAGGCTTCACCCAAAGTATCAACCTCTTCTCTAAGCCCTAAATGACTGCCACAGCAATGGAACAATTAGGTTCCACTTCGGGTGGAATGATTCATGCTTCAATAAATTCAATTTCAACAAGACATAATTATGGTGAGTCACATAATCACAGATTAATCACAGCACCTCCCATTTAGCAGTCAAAACAGTGGAGGATTCCAAATGCGATGCATATGATGCTTTTCCTCAGCTTTTGTTTCACTTGATTTATTTTCTGCTTTATAGGTTGATCCTACACAAGCTCTCGGACAAGGCTTTTGGTGTTGCACGCATATCTGTATGACAGCATGTTGACTTCTCTTACTGTTTTCCATGTGGTGAATGAACCTGGAAGATAATGAATGTTGCCATTACCAACAATTTCAGCAAGAACCCGAGGACCTCTTGTTTGTTGCTGAGCTTCCCTTGATACAGTGCATTGTTAGCAGGGATTGAATACACCCAGTGACTTCTGTATCTGAGCACACGCAAAAGGGGCCTTGCACAGTGAATTCTTCCGTTGAGTTAGTTCTTCAGAGCTGCAGGGGATGGGAGACTTCTTCACACTAATGTCTGAGCATCCTGTTCTTATCAGACATAATCAGGATACTTGAAAATTTGTAAGGGATTCCCTCCTGCGTAGTGCTGGTCCTAAGTGTCTTGTGTCTATGCTGGCTCCTGTCTCAGCTGAGGTATGGTACTGTCTCCTCCTCTATCCTCACTCCATTTTTACTGTTACTGAATCTGGAGACTGAGAAGGGATCACTCACTTAGCAGAAGCTGTGCTCAGCTTGTCTCATTTGAACATCACTCTTAGCCTCACGTACACTTGCCACAAACCAGTGAGGGGGAAATTCCTTCTTTGTGATCAGACAATTTGTGGCTGCCCTTTACCAGACCTCGGCTAGGAACATATGCAGTGGTTTTTCCAAATATTGTAACCCAACTTATTCTGTGTGACCAGCTTATTTTGAATTGTAGTTGGATCATTTTATGGAATTGTTTTGCTTTCAATGCTTTCGTTCTCCAAAGTGGTTAGAAAGGGGGTTATTTTATTTTCCTTTTTATTGAATTTATTTTTAAGGTGAGGGTGTGTGTGGGGGGGAGCAGAACAGGAGGGTGTGGGTTTCTACAAGAAGAGTGAGAGAGAAGGTTGTTCTTTGACATTTTGTTTTACACTACCACTGATCAGTATAAAACTTGACAAGTTGAAATTTACTTGTCTGTGCATCTTGTGAGTTTTCCCTAGAATTCAGTTTGGTTTTAAAAGTTGGCTAAAGGATCTGTGGAGCGGATGGAGTGTTGATGGAGATGCCAGTAAATTAACATTGTCAGCAAACTACTAAAACCTTTAAAAGAAAAGCCTTCGAGGGCAAAGACAAGGTTTCTTTCATCTTTTCTTCTCTCTCTCTCCCCCCACCCCCACCCC
>NW_020799107.1:21204391-21222909 GCF_003259725.1 Athene cunicularia
CACCCCCTCCCCCTTTGCACAAATTGATTCTTTATTAATTTGTTTTTCAGACAAGACTACATTTTTTTTTTTCCTGTGCACAAAAGGATGACAAACACTAGAGGATACCATTTGTGGAGAATTATTGATGTTCTGACAAACAGCAGGTGAAGGTGAATTGACGGGAGTTATGAGGCTGGGTGTGTGCAGAAGCAAAGGGAACACCAAGCAATACACATTTGTCTTGGGCACTGTGAAAATTACATGACATGAGTAAGTGTATGCATGAGGCAGGGTGATGAGCCAAAGAGAACAACCTTGCAGAGATGCCAATGTGAATGTGAGATCTGAGAGGGGCATGGGTGGCCCTTCAACCACGCAGCAAGCGGACACCCATCTCTGTTGGCATGAATGATCTGCATCTCTCTTGGGTTTGCCCAGCCCCACAACCCCGAGGGCCTGGCTCCTGGTGGGGATTCAGGGGCACCAGCAGTCTGTAGACTTGTTTAGAGCCATGGCCACGGTGACTTTCAGAAATGGTCTGTGTGGTGGTCACAGACAGAGGTGCCACTGGGTGCCTCCATACTGGGGATTTCTGAATCAGATGAGAAGAAACCAGAGGAAGTTTCCGACTGTTTATACTCTCCCGCCAGCAAGCGCAGGGTGCGGTTTTGAGTGGAGAATGTTGCTCAGGACGACTGTAAGCCCAAAAAGCCACATTTATTCCATGGCTCAAGCCTGTATCCACAGTCCCAGGAGATTATATTACTCACAGAAAAAACTTATTAAAATCGCCCATGCATCATAAGATATGCCACCCAACAGGAGGTGGTGATTCTGTCTCAGTCTTAGTGGCATCTAAGTTGTAAAGAAGAAGAGAGACATCCAGAAATGACTGTATGCTCCCAGCAGGACCTTCTAATTTCCTAGCATTTACAGGCTAAAACAACAGACCTTCAGGGAGAAGTCTGCTTTAGAGATGCGGCCTCAGTAATTCCATGGACACATACTTCTCTTCAAGCTAAGTCTGAACCAAAATTAACGTTAAGGTGGTTTCGGAGGCACTGGTGCAGCTGAGAGGTTTGATGGTCCTTGAAAGACAAGTTTTTTCAAAACTATAGTTGCGATGTCATTCCAGCTAAGCTGTGTGAATTCCATTATAAATAATACCATGTGCCCTTTGAGCCCCTTGTTATACTCATTTGATAGATTATTCCCTTTCATTTCTTCCAAAATAGTTTCCTGAGATTGCTGTACCCTACAAACCCGTTGCATTCCACCTCCAACACAGCCACCTCCTAGCTGGGATAGAGATAGCGATGCAGAGACCCCTGCTCCTCAGTGTATCTACTCTCACTGATCAATTTGGCTTGATTTTTCTTGAAGGGACTTTCAGCCTGTAAAACATTTTGTGTCTACTTCCAAGTCACAGGTCCATAGGAGCGATTACCAATGCCCCTGGAAGTGTACGGAGGGTGGTATAGAGTCACGGAGCCAGATCCAAAGCCTAGTATCAAAAACAAGAGCAGACCTGGAAAAATATTACAAAACTCTTCCACTGGCACCAGCAGGTCAGTGTCATTACAGGCAGCGGTGTTGTTCTCAGATACGATTTCATTGGCTTCCTTCTCCTTTTTCCTCTCCCTCTTCTGAAGCACATTTTCTTTCCCTTGTATTACACAGTAGGGTTGTATCCCTGGAGATTCACAGTGATGAGGAGGAGTAGGCAAAGATCAAAAGCACTTCTAGCTTTGAAAAGATTATTCCTGGCCTCAAACCAAGTACGGCAAGCTCCAATCCATCCATCTTATTCAAATAGTGTTTCAAAACTGGTCACCCAACCCTTTTGGATTCTACTTTCCTTTCAACTTTATATGGCACACAGAATTCTTTGATTTTACCTTTTAAAGCATGGCACTGGATTCTTTACTAGCACAACCGACTGCTCTTATTTTTCAAACCTGAGGCTGTAGATTTCTGTGGTGTTTTCAGTCCTGCTCAATGTCTTTCAGGGCCAAAATCTCTCAGCTGCTTCACAAATCAACTACACCGATTTTACCTTGGCTCATTGACCTTTCCAGAGAAATAAAGCAAAAATAATTCACTGCATTGCTTTGGAAACATTGCTTTGGAAACAATCTAAAGTACCAAAGCAACAACAAAAGAGCCAATGATAATTACAAGAAGTTCACCTAAAAATGGATATGGTCTGTTTAGAAGAATGCCAAGATCTACAACATTTGGCTGAAAGACAATTTAGTTTTAAGAGCTGGGTGGGGATAATAGTGTTAATAGCAGAAGATCCATGAGTTGAGTACATTTTAGTGTGTATCAAATGTACTGTATTTTCAAACAACTTTTACATTGACAAGATGGATATCACACAGGAAGAGATCAGCAGGCTTTATCTTTTTCATCTCTGAATCACAAGTTCAGTCACTCATGAAAAGACTCAGATGTATGCTCTCTGTCTGTAAGCTATCAGAGTTTTGGAAATCGCAACTCATTTTTCTTGTGTATTAGAAGTGTTCTTAGCTCCAAACCACCTGAAGTAACAGGTGCTTAGTAGTCTATGCATCCACGCATGACTTCTATGAATAGTTAAAACAAAGAGGTTTAGCTGGTTAGTTTTACCTGTGTATCACGGAGCATAAACAAGTGCAAATGGAAGATGTGTCTCGGTGTCATGTCTGCTGGATAAAATAGTAAAACGCATCCTGCAACTTATTCCAGAGAGACAGGTCACAGTCTGACCATGCACTGGTGTGCTTGGAAAATGGATGATTATCCAACATTGCCTGGTTTTTGGAAAACAACCAGAAAAAACTAAATTGCTCAAGAAAACAACTCCTCTCTCAAATTCAAAATGTTCTGAATGGATTAGGAAGAAACAACATCAGTGAAATCAGTCATTTTATTTTTCCCATATGCCTTGGAAAGTAGTAGGTCATGAATAATGCTTTGAGGATTTTAGGGATGAGATTTGCACACATATCTTGGTATGACATTCAAGATATTCCTGAGAATGTAAAGAAAGTTTTCCATGGTCAAGATAAGCACATCTAACATGACATCTCCAAAAATATTAGCAGTTAGGGAAACAGGAATGTTGTGGAAGGCAACAAAACATGGGCCAAGCTAACATGATGATTTTACTGCAAGAGTATCAGGAAGACCATTCACTTTCTACAGCATTTCCTACATGAGATAAATACAAGACGTCATATTTCTCCACTGTAGGAGGCCACTGTCAGCATATTCAGACAAAACTGTAGCTAAGAAGACAGCCAAAAGAATATGGTTTGGATATATGCCATTGAAATAGCTGATTATTTGGTATTGGTTTTCCTCAGCCTAAAAAAAGGGGGATGACAAGACAGAACAAAAAAATAATTTCTATGAAAGGCTGGCCTTATTAGCAGCAGATAAAAAGATTATTAACTACTATCATTAAAGGTTCAGTTTGTATCAAGTAATAACTACAGTCCAGTGTGCCAGAGCCCCATGAAGACTGTTACAGTAGAACTTGCTGTCCTTGGGTCATTTCAGACATTTTTTTTCACCTGGAAAGAAGAAAAAAGAGCATATAAATAAGTTTTACTATATGACTTTGTAAGGTTTGTCTCAGTGTGTTCAACTACCAGTAAGTCAATGAATATACTAGCAGCCAAATTTCAGTGAATGCCTTTTAAAGCATTTTCCCAAGAGGATTATCCAGAACTAGGATGCAGAGGTCAAATATAATTTGTTCAGAAGGTTACTGTACTACCATGAAATTAAAACAGCTCACGTAGCCTTGGTCAGTACCAGGCAGTTCTTAGTTTTAAATTCTCTGAATCTAGGCCAGACCATTAGAGTTATCTGATTTGACTGCCTGTGTAGTTCATGAATACTAGGTGCAGTTTTTCTGCTGGTCACCTTCTAATAAAATCCATTAACACTGCTCAGTGATAATGTGTTTTCTAGAGAGATGCTTAGGTCTTATTTGGATATGATAAGGCATGAGAAAGAGAGAGTTCGTATTTTCTGCAGGCAGATTACTCTAAATAGCTGATTCTTCTCCCTTCCCCCTCCCAGTCAAATAATATGCCAAATTTTAATTCAACTCCAAGGTACTGATTCTTGTTCTGCATTTCTCTGCTGAATTAAAGACTTATTTAGCAACTGCTATTTTTTTCCTTGGGAAGGTAATTATAGAGTAATCAAGTCACCTCTTGCCTCCCCAGCTGCATTCATGATTAGTTAAACAGATTGATTTCTTTAACTCTCCCGTGGTGAAGGTATTTCTCCAGACCCAGAATAACCACGTGGTTCTGTTCTGCATAATATTGTGGCTTTGTATCCTTTCTCAGGTGTGGATTCAGAACGGGATGCAACAAGCTGGCATCAGTAAATGTCATCTGTAGAGGTAATGATGTCATCTGTTAGGTTATTCTCTTTGAACATACCCTACAACCTCAGCAGCCCTGTTTAGCTTGACTTCATAACCAGAATGAAAAACATTTTGCTAAATTCTATCTTAAGAAAGACATTTGTTGTGAGTACCAGTCTCCCTGTAGGTATGATATACTGCTTTTCTCTTAGGCAGAAACTTTTACTGGAATATTCCATTTGAATTTATCAGTTGATTGCTTTGATTATAAGTCATTGTTGCAGCAATGCTTGTGCCACCCAGTAGCCTTTATCTGCAAGGAGTTTATACCCATTACTAAATCAGTGTTGAAAATGTAGATCCAAAACGAACCTCATCCTAGAAGAGCACCGCTAAAAACAGTCATTCAGGCTTTTCGCCTGGATTAAAATTATGAGATCTGTCAGTCAGTTTTTAATTAATTCCTGCTCTCTATATTGTTCAGTGCTCATTTGTTTTAAATCAAAATATGGAGCCCTAACAATTCAGTAAAACTAATGACAGTAATCCAAACATACAACGTTTCTAAGGAGCTCTCTAATGAGCTCTCTAATGAGCTCTGTTTAATTAATGCTGCTAAGAAGTAACTGGATATTAATTGCTGTTTTCAGAAACCTTACTTACTTAAAAGTTTTGTCAAGTTTTTAAGGATTTCTGTGTCCTCAGTGGGGACATGACTCCTTTCTCTTGATGGCAAAGTTTGTTGCATCAATACTTACATTTTTGGAGGGTCCCACACCCTAGCCTCCATGCCTGGCTCTTAGTTATGTCAAATACCAAATCACAAATCTTCACCACCATGTTCTAACAGGGGATTTGGAGTGACAGTGAAAGGTTAAGTACTTAAGGTGGGAACAGCAATAGTTTTTCTGCTGACTTGACTTACCTTATGCCTTAGAGTCAGACTTGAACAGTAGGTTACTCTACAGAATGGTATCAAGTTTGTTTGACAAGATCTATTGTCCAAAGTGGCTTAATTTTATGATATTTCTTCCACATTTCTTTAATCAGGCTACTTTACATAACTTTTTTTTTTTAATCAATAATAATTTAGTGAGAGGGAAAAGGGATGTTTCAGATTTCTCACAGTAGTTTATTTCCTTCCGGTTTCTAGCAGACCCTTCCATCTTTTAGTCCTGGATATAATGCAAGCTGCACAAGGAATTCCATGCCATAGGAAGTCAAGGAGAACAACAGGAAAACAAGTACTGAAACTCCCTGAGGTAGCAGAAGGGAAGACAAAGACCCCTGCAGATTTGTCTTCATGGTAAGAGGTCTCTGCAGAAATAATTAATTCATGTTGTGGGAGTGAAGTTGATGTTGATCAACAGTCATTACTCAAGCTGTTGAAAGACCCAAAAATGAAACAAGACACTGGGGATGGTGAAACTGGTAATGATCTCTAGGAAATGATGAGAAAGAGTATTTTGATTGCCAAGACAGAAAACCCCAAGGATACTGGCAGGTGAGCATTTAAGGTTTACTGTGTATACAAGAGGGAGATGCGAGTCGAGCATGTTTCCCAGCAAAGAAGGATGGAGAAGGCAGCTGTACATGATCCAAGAGCAAATGCTGAGACTGTGGCAAGCATCCGTCCTATACGTACTGGAGTTCTATTCCCTGCCTGCTGCTGTCCCACACCGGATACCCGTTCACTATTCATTATGCCATTCTCTACTGATAAACCATCAACTTTGGAGAAGAGGCTGGCTTACAATTAGAGACCATCATGGGAATGCAGAATTACTGTTGTATGTAAAATGCAAAGAGCGACTGTGTTTCACTCCATCTCACTCTGGAAATGAAGGACAGCCTTCTTTCAATTACTACCCATAGTGGATTAAGTACTCGCTGAAGGCCAATGGCTTTAAATGTAGCAGACTTTCCTAAGTGCCTTACCATCTGTTCAGTGCTTTTGACAATGTGTTTATGTTGTCAGTCTCATAGGGGAAAAAAAAATCAAAGCTCTTCATATTTTTTGTTAATGGAATATGTTGAGATGACATTAATCATATAGACAGGGAATCCTCTACTCATAAATGAATTCATGCATTAAATACTAGGGCTGTTAATCGACCCTGTTTCTGATCACTGCTGTCATAAGTGATAACAGGCCTGAAGCCAATTAAACCACTTTTCACATTTTTCTCAAAGTGAGGGAGCTCTGGAAGGGGATCCTGGCACCAGCAAGAGTGCTGAGGTGAGGGGCTTAGCACTAGGGTAATGTGATCTCTCTCTGCTCAGACACTCCTGCACTCCCAAGCTCCTCTGCATGCTACCCAAGCTCCTGTCTGGAGCTTGGACATGGGGCTTGGTTTCTCCATAGCAAGGTGAGGACAGAGCAGGCAGGGGTTACAAGTTATCAGTAACCTCAGTTACTGTTGATGACATCAAGGAATTTTTCAGTTTTAATATCCCACCTCAACTTTTCCATTAGCAGTAGGAAACATGATGCAGAAGCAGAGAGGTCCATCTGCTATGGGGTATACTTGCAGTTGGTCGAGTTATCGGGAAAGCATTGCCATATGAGACTCCTGACATGTTCTGAGTCTCTGTCTGTCTCAAAGTATCCCACCACATGTGCAACAAATACAGACTTGTTACTGTTTTGCACAAGAAGTTCTACCTGGCTGGCTAAAATTTGCCTTTTTCCTCATGAACAATATCACCAGTGAGGAACAAAAGAAGATGCATCCAAAGAAGCTTAAAAGCATAATCACCCTGAATTTGTAAGATCCTTGCACGTAGTTGGCAGTAGCACAAGGCAGGCTATTTTTGAATCAGTAGGAATTCGGTATTGGCATATTTATATGCTAGTGTGGACTATGTTTGAACTTTAAAAGCATAAGGCCTTAGTCACGTAACACACAACGCCACTCTTCAATATCTCTGTATATCCTCACTCAGTCCTGTACAAGGTCCCATCTTACAGATCTCAAAATAAAAGTGACTTGAGATGATCTGTCTAATAGGCAGCTCTATGGATCCAAGCACTTCTTTACCATCTCCTCTCTTGCCCTTTTCCTGAGTTAATGATTGTATCTGCCAGGCAAATGCTGAGTTGGGATGGTAGCATTTCACTGGTATGAGGAATGCTGAATTTTTCAGCAAGTTGTGAAAGCCAAAGTCCTCGCCAACTTTCCTTTAAGCTTTTTAGACCCAGTGTTTGTGTTTTCTTTCTGTTTCAAGTGAGGAGAGATGTGGCAGGCTAGCTAGGGTCTCCGTCCCTTTGAAAGTCCTGCGACAAAGCAGGATACCAGGCAAACACAGGAAAATGGTAGGAATCGCTTTCTGATGTCCAGCTCCTCGATCTGCGTGTGTATTTCCAAGCTGTAATATATAGCCGTAATATAAATGAAATTTTAAAAATCAAGACAGTTAGAGAGATTCAAACTCTCTTATTCATTATATTCGGAGATTAGGTTAAAAAAAATGCTGTGATTTTTATGTGAGATATGTTTTTCTTGCCTTCCAGGTTCTGAACCCAAATTTGTTGTTTGAAGTAGTATAAACTGTTTCTTTTGTGAAGGTTTTACCCCCAGAGATCTTCAAAATCTATTGCAGATTTGAAGAGCCTATTTAACCTTTTCTGACATTTAAAAGAAAACAGAAAGCAAGCCCTGCCAGCTGAAAAGTGAGTTAAAGGAACCAGTCCAGTTTGTGTCCAACTGGATGAAGAAAGGATAGTCAAATTCCTTCCATTTTACACAGAGTTAGTCATGAAATTGTACAAGAGAAATAAAAAAAAAAAAAAGACAATAAAATAGCTGTATTGTAACAGCTGAAGCAAACCTTGGGTAACTGTCAGCAGTGAAATGTCCAGAGAGCATTTGTACCATTCCATTTCATTAAGCTGAAGGGTGGGATTGCAGACTGTAAAAGATTATAGCAGAGCTCTTCAGAAATTTACAGCTCACATCACAGTGAAGCACAAGGGAAGTCTCCCTTTCTTGTGTACGCAACAGGGAGCCTGGGTTTTGTCTCTCTGATGATGATGTGTAGGAGATGAAGGTTGCCAGAAGCCCCAATGAAAACTGAAGTGTGCTCCATGAAGCCATTTTTTCTTCCCTGTGGCCTACAAAATGCATTTGCACAGTCGATTTTATTCACTTCCCGAACTCTTGACTTTGTGGGGTGGATTATGACAGGAAGCCTTATGGGTGGAGTGTGAGGGCATTATCTGATGCTTTGGGGGTATAACGCATAACAGGAACAAGTGCAGTGAATGCCACAGGAGAGGGGACACTTCTCTCATTTCAAACAGTGTAACCACCAGGAGCTGGTCTATTTTGTACTGGCTGAGGGTCTGGCCCCAAGACCATCACTAAGCTGCAACATCTGGCTAAAATAGGAATAGGTGTCTACTGCAACGGCAGACTGTTACTCTGTAAAAGAGCAAGCATGTGTGGAAGCGAAATTCTTCTTTCTTAGAAATCTCTTTGGTTTCAGACTCATCTCTCTTTATATGGGAGCGTCCTTCCCTTACATCAGTGGAACTCCCGGTAATGTGCTGGTGGAGTAAGAGAACATTTAGGATGGCAGTTATCTGTCAGCAGAAAAGGCATAGGGCTCGTGGGGAGAGTGTGAGAAAGAGGTCATTCTAGATAACTAACAGCCCTACACACTTTCACTGGTGACTTTTGGCAACAGCAGCTAACTTCCTCTGGATCCTTTTTTTCCTGGCTATGTTGATTCACCAAGAAAGGTGGATTGTGCTTGTCCTTGCCAGAGTGGAGGAGGTAGCTACCAACAGCAGAGATGGTCAAGAGATGTACATTGGTGCAAGTTTCCAATAGGAATGGCAATTTCCACCAAAGTGGTTTTCCAACGTGAAGAATTTTCAAAATGACAATGGGAATTATGCAAAATGAAGTGTTGCAATCCAAATGAAATGCAACCCAAGTTCAGAAAAGCTTGGTTTTCCTTTTTATTGATATCAAATAATTAAATTTTGCCTTGATTAACCATGGCATTTGGCTTAATTTTCTTATTTGAGCATTGCCTCGTGGGGGCTTTAACTGACAACTCCGTTCTCTACTATGGGCCCATAGTCCTTTGGAGGACTGCAGCTCCCAAGAAATAACATGAACTTAGCTTGGCCTGAATTATGTGCTGTGCTGGATACTCATGTGACTCAAGTACTGTATGAGAAATGTAATTTGGACAGAAAAGTTTAGCCCATAGGGAAATCTGAGAGTTTTGGTCGTTTGACTACAAAGCCAAAATAGAGACCCTCACAAAATGTGAAGTTCGGTATTAACTGAATTTCAGGCAAATTGAGCATGTGTGTCAAATCCAGCAAACAAAAGGAAACATTTCAATATAGGTAATTCTCCATTCTCATTTCTATTCAAGAACAATGAAAGTATTGGCAGTTCTTAACAGAAAGGATAAGAAATTTCAGTTTTTGTTCAAATTTATTATGTTGGAAGTATTTGCTTCAGCTTAGAATAATAAGTTTTGACACGCTGGAAGTTCCCAAAGAGCATGAATTCCAACTTTCTCACTGCTGCAAGTCCATGTTCATTAATTTTCATGGGTTTTTATGTGCAGGCTCTCCTTTGTGTGTTATAAAGGCTTGAGCAGTAAAGCCAAAACCTTTACTGAGGATTTGTATATGGGTAATTGAAGGATTTAATTCTTAAAAGTGGAGTTGTGCTTAGTTTGAATTTATAACCAAAAAATTTTTGATACAAATTGCATAGGTCAAAGGAAGCATTCTTGATTGTGCTGAAGTGATGCCACAAAAAGCAATGTAAATGGATGAAAGAACCACTGGGACTCCTCTACAAGTTTTTTTTACTTTTATGCTGCAAGTGATTAGTGACACAGGCTTCTTGTGCAAAATTGTCAGTTCAGACTGTTTTCCTGACTAGATTTTGAATATGTAAAGAAAAACATTTTGTATTCACAGTGTTGTGGGACTTTTGCTCTGTTTTGCAGGCATGTGGGTTTTTTTCCCTCAAAAGGTCTGTTTCCATATTGTGGAAGTTACCCCTTTGATCACCAAAATACTCCAGAGAGTTCAAACAACCTCAAGGACTGATTTCCATTCTGTTTAATACGAGTCTGAAGTCCCCAGACTAAACTGTTCCACCTTCAGATTTGTTTTTATGTGAAATAATCTTGATTTCAGATCAGTCCTCTGAAGATCTTCAGGGATACAGCAATGGACACAAATTCAGTAACTGTGTATGATTTACCCTTGGGTACTTCCTTTTCTGCAAGGGAAGTTAAAGGACTTCTGAAGCTGTAAAAGCTGATCTGCCTCCAAACTCCAATCAACAATTTAAATCGTGCCAACATAATTAAGTGACTGAGAAATTAGTAAGATAAGATAATAAAGTTCACCAGTTCTCTCCCAGGCCTCTTATTTTACTGGCCTGGGTTTTGGATATTATAACAATAATAGTTGAGAAGATGCCGAGGACAAAGTACTGAAACAGTTGAACTGGCAGGCTCAGAACACTGTCCCTCCTCAATTCTTTATTTTTCATACCTTCATATAGGACTTAAAGGACTGCCCAAGGGTTCCCCTTCACAGAATCACAGAATCATCAAGGTTGGAAAAGACATCGTAGATCATCCAGTCCAAACATTGACCTAATATTGACAGTTCCCAACTGCACCACAACCCTAAGCACTATGTCACCGCAACTCTTAAACACCTCCAGGGATGGGGACTCACTCCACCACCACCCTGGGCAGCCCATTCCAACACCTAACAACCCGTTCTGTAAAGAAATGTTTCCTAATATCCAGTCTAAACCTTCTCTGGCGCAACTTGAGGCCATTCCCTCTTGTCCTATCACTTGTTACTTGGTTAAAGAGACTCATCCCCAGGTCCCTGCACCCTCCTTTCAGGGAGCTGTAGAGGGCGATGAGGTCTCCCCTCAGCCTCCTCTTCTCCAGACTATACACCCCCAGTTCCCTCAGCCACTCCCTGTACGACCTGTGCTCCAGACCCTGCACCAGCTCCGTTGCCCTTCTCTGGACACGCTCGAGTCATTCAATGTCCTTTTTGTAGTGAGGGGCCCAAAACTGAACACAGGAATGGAGGTGCGGCCTCACCAGTGCCGAGTCCAGGGGTCAGATCCCTTCCCTGTCCCTGCTGGCCACGCTAGTGCTGACACAAGCCAGGATGCCATTGGCCTTCTTGGCCCCCTGGGCACACTGCTGGCTCCTGTTCAGCCAGCTGTCAATCACCCCCCAGGTCCCTCTGACTGGCAGCTCTCCAGCCACTCCTCCCCAAGCCTGTAGCGCTGCTGGGGGTTGTTGTGGCCCAAGGGCAGCCCCCGACATTTGGCCTTATGGAAACTCCTCCAGTTGGCCTCAGCCCATGGCTCCAGCCTGGCCAGGTCTCTCTGCAGAGCCTCCTACCCTCGAGCAGATCAACACTCCCACTCAACTGGGTGTCAGCTGCAAACTGACTGAGGGTGCACTCGATCCCCTCGTCTAGTTCATCAATAAAGATATTAGACAGGAGTGGCCCCAACACTGAGCCATGGAGGACACCACTCATGATTGGCTGCCAACCAGATTTAACTCCATTCACACAACTCTTTGGGCCCGGCCATCCAGCCAGTTTTTTACCCAGAGAAGCGTGTGCTCATCCAAGCCACGAGCAGCCAGTTTTGCCAGGAGAATGCTGTGGGAAATGGTGTCAAAGTTCTTACTAAAGTCAATGTAAACAACATGCACAGCCTTTCCCTCATCCAATAAGCACGTCACCCTGCTGTAGAAGGAAATCAGGTTTGTCAGGCAGGACCTGCCTTTCATAAACCCATGCTGACTGGGTCTGAGCATCTGGTTCTCCCTCCTGTGTTGCATGATGGTACTCAGGATGAGCTGCTCCATCAGCTTCCTGGGCACCAACGTCAAGCTGACAGGCCTCTAATTTCCCAGATCATCCTTCTGACTCTTCTTATGGATGGGCGTCACATTGGTCAATTTCCAATCTGTCAGGACCTCCCTGGTCAGCCAGGACTGATGGCAAATGATGGAAAGCGGCTTGGTGAGCACCCCAGCCAGCTCCTTCAGCACCCTTGTGTGTGTCCCATCCGGTCCCATAGACTTGTGTGTGTCTGTGTGATGCAGCAGGTCACTGACTGTCTCCTGGATTGTGGGGGGTCATTCTCCCAGTCTCTGTCTTCTGTCTGAGGAGGCTGGATTCCCTCAGTACAACTAGTCTTGCTATTAAAGACTGAGGCAAAGAAGGCATAAAGCACCTCAGCCTTTTCCTCATCACTCGTTGCCATGTTTCCTCCTGTGTTTAGCAGGGATGGAGGCTCTCCCTGGTCTTTCTTTTGCTGTTGAGGTACTTATAGACTTATTTCTTGTTATCCTTGATTGCTGAAGCCAGATTAATTTCTAGCTGGGCTTTAGACCTCCTGATTTCCACCCTTCATAGCCTCACAGCGTCTTTGTAATCATTGTGAGTGGCTAGCCCCTTCTTCCAAAGGTCATAAACTCTCCTTTTCTCCCTGAGTTGCAGACAAAGCTCCCTGTTCAGACAGGGTGGTCTTCTCTGCCACCAGCTTCTCTTACAGCACCTGGGGACAGCCTGCTCCTGTGTTATTAAAACTTCCTTCTTAAAAAGTGTCCAGCCTTCTTGGACTCCTATATCCTTCAGGACTGTCTCCCAAGGGATCCTGACAAGTAGTTGCCTAAACAAGTCAAAGTCGGTCCTCGGGAAGTCCAGGATGGCAGTTCTGCTGCCCTATCTCCTGGCCTCTCTAATAGAGAACTCCATTATTTCATGATCACTATGCCCAAGTCGGCCTCCAACTGCCACATCATCCACCAGTCTTTCTCTGTTCACAACGAGAACGTCCAGCAGGGCGCCTCCTCTGGTTGGTTCACTCACCAGCAGTGTCAACTGCCATTGGGATACCAAGAGTAGTGACAGTACTGAGGAGAACAGAAAAAAAAAAAAAAGAAAAAGAAAAACAGCCAGATCAGAAGACATGAGAATTCTTTTTGGATGAAAAGCATGAAGCCTAACTCTTGAGGAATACTTGCCATTTTGCAAAAGGCAATAATCTAGCATATAATAGATGTCCAAAATGCCATGCAGTTCTCTGCACAGGTGTGAAACTTTTCTAGACCAAGAAAGAGGAGGCCAAAGTTTATTATCATTCATGACGCAAATAGAAAACACAAATCAGAATTGAATGCACCCTCAGTCAGTTTGCAGATGACACCAAGCTGGGTGGGAGTGTTGATGTGCTGGAGGGCAGGGAGGCTCTGCAGAGAGACCTGGCCAGGCTGGAGCCATGGGCTGAGGCCAACTGGAGGAGTTTCCATAAGGCCAAATGCCGGGGGCTGCCCTTGGGCCACAACAACCCCCAGCAGCGCTACAGGCTTGGGGAGGAGTGGCTGGAGAGCTGCCAGTCAGAGAGGGACCTGGGGGTGCTGACTGACAGCCAGCTGAACAGGAGCCAGCTGTGTGCCCAGGGGGCCAAGAAGGCCAATGGCATCCTGGCTTGTGTCAGCACTAGCGTGGCCAGCAGGGACAGGGAAGGGATCTGACCCCTGGACTCGGCACTGGTGAGGCCGCACCTCCATTCCTGTGTTCAGTTTTGGGCCCCTCACTACAAAAAGGACATTGAATGACTCGAGCGTGTCCAGAGAAGGGCAACGGAGCTGGTGCAGGGTCTGGAGCACAGGTCGTACAGGGAGTGGCTGAGGGAACTGGGGGTGTATAGTCTGGAGAAGAGGAGGCTGAGGGGAGACCTCATCGCCCTCTACAGCTCCCTGAAAGGAGGGTGCAGAGAGCTGGGGATGAGTCTCTTTAACCAAGTAACAAGTGATAGGACAAGAGGGAATGGCCTCAAGTTGTGCCAGAGAAGGTTTAGACTGGATATTAGGAAACATTTCTTTACAGAACGGGTTGTCAGGCGTTGGAATGGGCTGCCCAGGGAGGTGGTGGAGTGAGTCCCCATCCCTGGAGGTGTTTAAGAGTGCGTTGACATAGCACTGAGGGATATGTTGCAGTTGGGAACTGTCAGTGTTAGGTTAATGGTTGGACTGGATGATCTAGGTCTTTTCCAACCTTGATGATTCTGTGATTCTGTAATTCATTGATTTTCATGAGTTCCCTAGATAGAATCTTGCTAAAGTTTATCCTTCATGTCTTATTGGTGACAAAGCCCATGACCAGCCTACAGGAGACAAAAGTGGTGATATGCCCAAAAGAGGTGGACAGAAAATAAACCTTCTTTCCCCTTCCTATAAAAAAAGATGGATTTTTGTATTAAAAAAAAAATAATTCCTTTCGAACCAGGAAGGATTCTGGTGCTTTCATGAGAAGTAAGATGGATTCAAAACAGGTCTGCACTTTTTACTGAAGAAGTGCATTTGGCTGAAAGCCCCAAATATATATATTTTCCCTTTTTTTACAAAAGATCTATTTTAAGTCAGCCTCACAGAGTTACAGAGGACAATAACAGTACCTTCAACATATGGGAAAAAGGACTGTCATTTTGATTTGCCTGCAAACATTTTTCAGTCTTGGTGGCTATAGCCATCACTGCACCTTGCAGATGAGTACCTAAGATTGCATTTTCACATAACTATTACCACTGTGAGTCTTACTCTGTTACCAATCGATTGTCTGGTAAGGGTCCTGTTTTTTCCGTGTGAGCAGATTAGAGATCAGCATCGAATTTCCATGTTGAGGGACTGATTTGGCCCACAACCTTCTGGAGACTAGGCAAATAGTTCTTTTTAAAGGTTCTGCTCCTACTGGCACCCAAATTTTATAAAAGACTCAGTGGGACAATGAGAGCTGGTGGGTGAAGAGCTCTTTGTGAATCCAAATTTTTTCCCTACAAGAGAAGAGGAGAAAATTGGGGTGTTGAGTGTTTGGTGGAAAGCAAAACAAAAACATAACCCTGCCTCTACCAGGCCTGGATCCAGCCCTGTGACAGTCTGTTTTTTCCACTGGCTCTCATAATTTATATAAAGAATAAGGCAAAGAATGTAACTATTGCAGCTTCTGCTCTGAATATGCTCCTAATGATTTCCCCTTTTTAACCCATCTAATGTCCACCTTCCCCTGGCACTCCCTGGGCCCTTGAGACTCCAGAGGTCCCAAGCATCTGAAGACATAAAACCAGTGTTAAATGGCATTTTACATTCCAGGAAGCTCCTGAAGCGCCACCAATTTCCTGTCACCCCAGGAGGCTTTGCAGAATCCAAAGAACAGCCCCCACTTTTCTGGGGAACCAGATCAAACCACAGCACCAAACAAGCATGGAATTGCCAAATATTCGCTTTTTATATTGAAAAAAAACCCCAACCCAAAACAAAAACATTTCTAGCTCTTAGTGAATGTCACATGTCTGTGATGCCAAGAGGAAGGGATACTTTCCTTCCATTAATAGCAAGGTACTGAGACATCAGAACTAGTGGAGCATTTCAAATCTCAACAGGAAGGGTGGGATGGAGTCCCTCTGTGGGAAGAAACCAATTGTCACAATCAGGATGGGGAAAAGACAAAGCAATTAAGTGGCTAGCTCAGATTCAATTTATGCTTTGATTCACCTCAACATTTTTTTTTTCCCCATTCATATGTACGAGCAATATGCTAACAGCTATTATAATTTCTCTGCTTGTTCTATCCTGTCCTATCTTTTCCTACTTGTCCATCAGTAGAACAGGATTTAACATTCAATAGAAGTCCGTTCAAAGGGGGAAAAGAAGACTAAAAAGGTGGACTTGGACCAGATTCTGGATCTCAGATCTTAATCTGTGACTGGCTCCATTACTGGCTAATAGGTTAAGCCAAGAACCTGGATTCTCAAAAGCTGATGTGGTCCTCAGCTTCTTACAAAGCATGCTGCAGACACCTGCCCCTTCTTCAGCTGCAGCTGATCCTCCTCTGATCGTTTTGCCATGCACATCCTTTGATCACTGCTGCACAGATGCTCCCTTTCAGATGTCATCTCAGCCTCCACACAGAAGGTCATTCCCAGTGATGCCATGTATTGGTGGAAATCTGGGGAAAGAATGGGCAGCTGGAAAGGAAAGAGGCTGTTGACTGAGGGGCTGCTAATGCTGAGGTCAGTTTCTAAACCCCAAGACCATATTTCTCCCCCAAATTACTCCATTAATGAAAACATTGTGTTTCTGAGTCCTTATCTAGATGATTTGGGGTGCACAAAAGCAAAGCTTTCCTTCATCCTGTCACCAAGAGGAAGAAACCCTCCTATTAGAAAAAGGAAAGAAAAAAAGTATTAGTTCAGGCAAATGGCTTCATTTAACAAAACTGTATCTGTGTCTGATGGTTTCTGGAGCATGTGGTGGCTGAACAGTGTCTGTCAAGGAGCAGAGACACTGTGGCGTGGAGCAGAGCACAAGTCCATGCTCCTGTTTATAAAAGTGCCCCAAGTGCTCACAATGAGCATTGCCAATCATTGTTTTCTCTAGTGAGATGTATCAGTCCCTTACTAGGAAAGTCACCCAGTCCCTCTTTTTCTCACGGACTGTAGCACTGAGACACAGCAGCAGAGGGGCAAGCAATGTAGTTTCAATTAAGGCCCACTAAAAACAGCTCTTACTATGTTATAAATTCTATATTTATCCTGAAACACCATCCCCATCCTGAGCCTTTCTCCCCCTCCCTTAATTGTTTGCAGAAAAGTTTCCATTGTGTTTTCTTTTCCATTTTTTAGGATCAGTATTGCAATATAAATAGTCTTTTTTCTTTTCTTCTCTCTCTCTCTATTTTTGCTAATAGTTTGGTTTCTCCACTTGGCTGAATGTACACAACTCTGAGGTTTTGCGATATAATTGCATGATTGCTTCCAAATTTTCCAACCAATGAGGCATCTAATCAGTTGAAAAATTTCATTATCCACTGATAAATGCTGGAGGAAAGGCAAAAAAAATGGTTTCTCCATGTATCATTTCCTTCCTTCTCCTCCCCCATATTTAACCTTCTCCATCTACCCCCAGAGCAGGGATAAAGTCTCCCCAGCTGCAAAAGAAGTGACTGTATATCTGTTAGTTCAGGGCGTTTGGTTGTGCCATGCTCCTTCACATGGAGATAACCCACTCAAATTGGACTCGGGCAGTCCTGCTAAAAGATCCAAGTGTGGTCTGTTGTGTGGTATGGAAACAGGTACTACTCTCATTCCATAGAGAGCTAATCCCTGGCCTGAAATGTCTCTGATTTCAACAGATTTGGTTCTTTTATTCAGTCTTGCAATTCCAGCCCAAGAAAAAGAAAGAGGCATTTTTAACTATTCCTCACCCAATGTTTCCTCTTGCACTTGGTTACTAATCTCTTTAGTCCTGACTTAATTACCACACAAAGACACTTCAGGGGTGCCTGCATCCTTTCACATGCCATTATTTTTTTGATGAGATGTCTGACTTCAAGGCTCTGCTACATTGATCAAATCAGTTAAGACCATAGGGTAAAAAAAAAAAAAAACAAAAAGAGGGGGAGGTAGAAAGAGACATCATCCTCCTCCCTTCTCCAAAAAAACTTCCAGCTTTCTTAAGGGATTTAAGTACACTTAGTGAAATAGGAAAGCAAACCCTCTTGTTTCTGCTTCACTTTGTCCTTGAGGGAGTGAAGCCTGACTTTGGTCCTTTTAGTGTCATTGAATCCCTCTCCACCTCGCAGGTTGTCCCCATGGTCTTGAATGCTGGAAGAGGCAGAGCCAGGAACCCACCATGCTTTGATCCTCTGCCCTTATCCTCTGGCTGTTGTCATGCACAAAACATAGAAACTCCTTCCTCCTCAAATGACTATGTAAGGATCAAAATATGAGCTCAAGGTTTCAACTTATTTGAGAAGACTACCTAAAAAAATCATCACTACCAATTCTAAAAGCTCATACTATATTTTGAACAGCATGAATTATTTCATGGTGCAGAAATCTAAACCTTAAAAAAAAAAAAAATCCAAACAATGACAAAAAAATCCCTCTGAATTTGTCTTTTAATTGAAACCATCAAATGAAAACTGGAAATATTCACTTGCAATGAAGTTTGGCCCTTTCTTTCCACTTTCACATAAAAATAATCCCCTTCCAAAAGGAAGGGAAGGGAAGGGAAGGGAAGGGAAGGGAAGAGAAGAGAAGAGAAGAGAAGAGAAGAGAAGAGAAGAGAAGAG
>NW_020799107.1:21222959-21226040 GCF_003259725.1 Athene cunicularia
GGGGGAAGAGGGGGAAGAGGGGGAAGAGGGGGAAGAGGGGGAAGAGGAAAAGACAAGACCTTTAGCTTCTCTGAACAGTTCAGAAAATAATAATCACATTTTCCCTGGCTAAAGTTAAAACTACTCTCAAAATCTTACTTTAAGTCATCAGCATGTTTTATATATATGGTTTCTCATTTGTGAGGCATGAGCTCAAGTGCATTTATCTACCTACAAAATCAAGAAGTCATTTTTAACAGGTCTCTCTAAACAGGACTTTTTTATTTAAAAATTCTTTGCAGGCTGCTCTCTGGAGTGCCCTGGATCTCATTAGAAGTGTGGTATTTTCCTCTTCCTCTAAAATTAAATTTAGTTTCCAATTAAAAGCTGGCCCCTCTGACAGACACTTTGTTTCACTTTCAGGTCCAGATTTCTTACCACGTTGACCCAACCAAATGCCTCCAGTGACTTGTAAAAATAATAAGGATTATGCACAGCTGCACAGATCAAAAATCCCCCCAGTATTCAATTGCTATCATGAGTCTTTTATCAATCTGCTCTAGAGTAGAGGGAAACAATTTTCCCACCCCATGAAACTGAGATTTTATAAATGTTCCCCTTCCACATTATGATGAAAAAAAAAAGACCTTTCAAAGTTTTTGATTCCTTTTGTAAAAACAGACTCCCACACCACAGGGGAACACTAACCAGGTGGTTAAGAGATTCCCTGGGGTATAGAATAGCAGCAGGGACAGGATTTCCACCTGCAATACCGGGCTACATGAAATGAGAGAATAACATCAGAAGGCCCACGTCCACATGTTTGTCCACCTCGGACTTCCTGTTGTGTTATCTAGGGCCAGTGTCTTCAGCCTCCTGTTCCTGAACCCCTGTTCTCTACCTTTCCCAGTGTCCTTTTTTCAAGATGATCTTTCAGAGTCAAGAATGAGAACATAAGGCAAAAATGTGAGAAGCTGTCACGTAGGGTAAGTCTCATTTCCAGAGCATGAGGTTGTTCTAGCTACCAACACCAAATCCATCCTGGCTCTTAGTATACCAGAAAACTTCTTTAATTCATATGTAATTGAGTGGTGCCAGCTAATTATTAGAAACATAATAGCCTGTTACATAATCACAACAGCCTCAATAAATGTGGTTTGAGTTATTACATTGTACTTTATTAATAGACAATAAACACAATCTTAAATTAAATTAAAACCTTATTTGGTAGGTGCTTCATTTTGAAAGGGTATCAGAACCTGTCACTGAAGTAAAATGTCAGCATATTTAAAGTCATGTGACAAAAATTCTGGTCCAGATGTTGTTTAAGATCTTGTTCAAGGAACAAGTGGAAGAACGACCTTGGAGAACAGCTTCATACAGTACAGTCTCATCTGTTGCTCACACGTTTTGTCTGAAGATTTAATCCCCACCAGCACATAAGCATTCTGGAGGTCACTTCTGGGCAATATGCTCGGGAGGATCTCAGGAAACAGCCAGATGGTGTGAGAGCATGGTGGTATTTCCAGCTGGATGACCACCCACTTCCTCCTATAAGATCCTTTGAATATAGGGAACAAAGACTTAAAGACAAGAAAGAGGGAAGTTATTTAAAAATTAGTGTCTTGATTGACAGCAACAAGATGAAAATTGCTAGTTTTCTAAAATCTGACACTCATGAGCACTCCTGAGGATGCCCCACCTCAGGGACCTTCGGGGTACAGTGCCTTGCTCTAGGCACCACATAGCATTGCCCAGGGAAAGGGTTTTCCCATCACTGAGGCTGTCAAGGCAGCTCCAGCCTCTGCTTTCTGGTGATAACTCCTTTCACAATAATTTATGAGCTTTCACAACCTAGGGTTCAATTATTGCCATCTGGTCTACCTGGGTCAAAACCAAGAAAGGCAGGGAAGCCCTGCAGTCTGCACAAAGAAATTCGTGAATAAACCAAAGGTTTATGTGAAAATGTAGCAGATCTTTCCATGTAGGCCTGACAGCTAGACTTCCATTTAGAAATTTCCCACAGGCTTCAGTTATGCTGACAGGCAAGGAAGAGAGTACAGAATTTTCTGCAAATATTTATTCCCACCAAATCAACTTTAAAGAAGAATATTATCTTTTTCTTTCTTTGTACACTTTGTTAGCCTGGCAATAGAGAACAGTAGCAAAAACTGCAAGTAGTCCTACTGACTCTTTGTCCCAATGCTGCTTTCAGAAACGTGTCTGTGAAAATAGGAGTTTTAATACAATTAACAAATATCTGTAAAGGCTACAAGGGACTGTTCTGACTAGTCAAACCTCTAGAGAAGCCATGTAAGCTAGACACCTGAATAAAGCTAACACAGATAAGAAATGGCTCCTTGGCTACATAAAGATCTGGATTTATGACGTTGGCCAAGTATCTACTGGCTCATCAGGAGAGGGTAGAATACGGGAACAGGGCTAAAAGCTAGAGCTGGTGGACTAGGGATCAAGGCTTCAGAGCTACTCTTAGTAAATAGAAAGAGGAAGAGAGTGAACCAGCACAGAGTGCAAAGCCTCCTGGGAGAGAATTTTAACAACTGATTTAGAAACTAAGTCTGATTTTGACAGTCAGTTCTACTAAATTAGAGCAAATAACCCCCAGGTCAGTTACGAAGGAGAAACCAGAAACCATATGGATACTTTGCTTTGGTGTTCAGGGAGAGGAGACAATGAAGACCTAACTAATGGGAAAGAGCACGGAAATGAAAACTTGCATGGATGAAGTGAAAGCAGAGTAAGAGTAATGTGTGTAAATGCAGGGTTACACTCTGAGCTCAATTCTTAAACAGTGAAAGAACTAGCATAATGAAAGACAAGTTGCAAGGCTTTTTAAATAACAGTGGCTGCTCTGCAGGTTCATAAATTAAGAAGGAAGGGACGGAGGGTAGAAGTGAACTGTTCAGCTGCAGACACTTTCTCAAAGCAGTTATAATAAGGGAGTTGTTAGGGTGTGTGGGCATAGGGCAGATGGAAAATATGAGCAAGATGAATAATGCACTCAACAACGCTGGATTTGATAGTGAGATAGCTGCATTTAAAGCTTCCCCCCCCCCCCCCCCCCCCCCCCCCCCCCCCCCC
>NW_020799107.1:21226090-21321118 GCF_003259725.1 Athene cunicularia
AGAGGAGGAACAGTTTTATGATCAGAGTGATATATGCCTAAAACAGTGCCTATCCGCTTCACTACCTACTGGATGCCAGGGCCAATTTAAGCCAAATTTGGCTGGAGATTAGCATCTGAGTAGAATCAGTGTCTTCCAGTAGAAATAATGGATGTAGAAAGCCTTTCTGAATACCGGGCATGCAATATTTATTTTTGCTAATACATAAAGGATGCCATTGTTTGCAGCAAAAGAAAAATTTCATCAGTCCTAGGTTTGTAGGCACATCGTATGCCAGAGACTGTTAGCCAGTGGTGCTGGTATTAAACCCTAAAACTTCTGTCCAAAGCCTGCTGTTTAGGAAGGAAGTTCAGTCTATAATACTGGTGTCCTGGTCACTTGGACCAGGAGCATATCCTTTGGGAACTTGTTCAAGTGGTAGATCACACACAGGTTTGGAAGAGAGAATTTCTCACATACTTTGAGCTCTTAATGGTCTGGTACAGATTTTAATAAAATGCAGGCTCATTTGTATTTCTGCATGTAACTGACACGTCCCTGGCACTGTTGCAATGCGTTAGAAGCAGTGACATAGCTCTTTTCCCTCAAACCCCCATGATCTTTGCCTACTGGGGAAAAGTCTTTACCTCCCTTCCCTTCTCCCCCAAATGTTTGTGTAATACCTAGGATGTTGTTGGCATGAATGGAATGTATTAAGAACAAAAGAGGAAATATACCTTCAAATGCAGTAGGCAGGGTTACAACAAACACTTCAGTAAATGCACAAGGCATTTCCACTAGGGATCACAAGAGGACAGATACAAAGGAGTGGGGAAAGAAATCCATATCTGTATCTAGGGCCTGATCCAAGGTCTTGCTGGAGCCGATGGAAAAATCCAATGGACTTCAAATAAGGCCCTTATTCCAAAAAGGGGAAAAAGTTTAGGAAAAAAAAGAATAAAACCTTAAAAAGCCAAGGGGAAAGAAGAGATAAATAACATTTGCCCAAAACAAACCAGATGTTTCACCTCAAATCCACTTTCTGTTTCCATGAGAATAAAGACAAAGAAAATAATGGCTGTTAGCCTTTTCTTTGGGTCGGACGGCAGAGACCCAATGGGTGACAGGCTCTAAGGCGTGTGACCCTCACACTCTTCCTGTGTCATAAATGAGTCATGGCAGTAGCATACTCATAAATATATTGAAAAGAATAATGTTAGTTTAAATGGTTTGATTTGAGCAGAGGCAATAAAAGGCAAAAAACATCTTCAGCTTCTCTCAAATGCCTGTCTCCTTAATTTTTCTTTTTTATATATACATATATTAAAGGAAAACTCTTAATTCCATTTTGTGTCTCAAAATGAGCAATGTGTTTGGGAATGGATGAGCAGCACGGGTTTACTGACTTGAGCCACTGGAGTTACAGTCTCTAAAGTTGCTGAGAAAGCAAAGCCAACACAATTTTCCAAGCAGAGATGACAAGACTGTGTAGAGCACTTGGTTGCTCAGGCACATTGCTTTCATAGGACTTGTTGGATGTCACTGAGCCACAGCTGAGGTCAGAAGAGAGCACTTGGGTGTTCTCATCCTAACATCATCCTTTGGTGCCTCCCATAAACTGAGGAATGAATATAGACTTTTGTCTTTCCTGCGTTTGCAGGCAGCAGCAAGGTCATCTCCATTTGAATGTACTCAGTACCACTGAAGAAGTTGAGGGTTCTTGAGCTCTTGACC
Organism: Athene cunicularia; assembly: GCF_003259725.1. NCBI lineage: Eukaryota > Metazoa > Chordata > Aves > Strigiformes > Strigidae > Athene > Athene cunicularia. The sequence goes on from NW_020799107.1 coordinate 21,227,804, forward strand.
CTCCATACAAATCAATAGCAGGAGTTGGGGTGTAATTGGAGATGCTCCCACAAAGAATGAGAGAGCATTTGCATGCAGTTCCCTAAAGAGGCCAATCAACTCACATTTTTTAAGTGTAGGTGAAATGCTGGGGTTTCAACCCCAAGCCCCAAATTAAGGTTGGCATATGGGTGATTCCCACAGCCCTTCACAAAGGGGGGGTGAGTTTGCCTTTAGGCTTCCCTCCAGGGTGGGCCTGCCTGGCAGACAGAGCCATTGGGTAAATGAGCCCCAGGTGTCCCACATTCAGTAATAAAGGTCAGGTGTCCCACTGAGGGATAAAAGCTGGGACCACTTGCAGGGAGGGGCAGTGTCTGTCTGTGAGGTGGATGCCCTGTGCGGAGTTCTCTGGTGGGGGGGGGGAGAGACTTCCTGCCTCCCTGGAACCGGGTTCCAGTCAGGTCTGGCTTTTGTAAACCCAGGCTGTGTAGAGATTCAGTATGTGGCTTCCTTAGTCTTATGTATTTGGCTTGTTGACTTGGTTGTCTCCCATCCCTTCTATGGGAGACTGCATTTCACTATTTATTTCACCCACTGTTTATTGTGCAGTATCGTTGTTGGAGTCAGTGGGATTGATGTTGATTATGTATAATCTGACTGACTTGTTTGTACCCTCAGTGCTCACCCATGTACTGACTCTTCTGTATCCAATGTAATTTGGTTATTGGTTCATCTTTATGCTGGCTGTGTCCTTTATGCTAGGCCTAATAATTGGCAAAACAGTAGGCAATGCAGATAGCATTTAGCATTGTTTTTCATGCAGAAAGGCCTCTGCTTTATCATTGCTTTTACAGCTATCACACTGAAATTGCTTATCCTGAAGTTTTCCATTATACAGCATCTGCTTCAGAATAATTTTCTTTGAAGTTTCAGCTAGAACATCTCTACTCCCAAGGAAAAGTGAAAAAAAGCATCTTTTTTTCCAAGTGAAAAAAAGAAAAACAACTTAAAAACAGTTCAATTGAAAAATTGTAATGCCTTTGCTTGGAATAAGAATGTAAAATTTCACAGAAGTATTGCCCTGCTTTCAAAGATGGCACTTGTACTGTCAATGTGAAAAACAAAAATCTACATAAATATGGTCAAGTTGTAAACTTAAAAAAACCCCCGCAGGCTTAATAGAAAATTTGTCACTGTTTGGCAGCTAAATTCTCAGGCAGCTCGACATACAATGAGCACGCTCTGATCCCCTTACTGTTCTTATGCATGCAGCATGCTACTGCTTTGCGTGCCAGCAGCTGAGCGGTGCTTTCTGGCACAGGCTACTGGAGAACGTTGTGGTACTGTATTGCAGGTAGAGAACATCTTCTGTGCTCCCATTTCTTCTCCTATTAATAGCTACCCAGATGAGAAGAAGAGTAGGCTCCATACATTAGAGAAATACAATAAGACAATATGTCTTATTTCATTAAGTGAAGGCTGTGATCATGTATAACAACAACAAAAAAAAGTTGAACAAAGCTTGACCACGACACCTTTAAATCTGGCTTTCCTTAACTTATGACTGTTTCAGTTTTGCAGCTTTACTTTTAAATGTGATTTTTTATTTTTTTTTTTCTGTTTTGGCTGTTACATAGCCCTGAAACACTGGCAGCTGAAACTTAGATTGAAACTACAAGCAGCAAAATCTTTGTGTCCATAACAGGTCTCTCCACTCCCACAACACAAGGAAAATTGTTTCTATTTGTTTTCAAAAGGGAGAGGGGAATATTCAGTGTGTCCCTTTGCCAGCAGTTTAGTAGAGAATTTGTCTTTTTCCCCACCCTTTTCTGGGTAAGATGGGTGAAATTTCTTTTGCAAGAACAGCCTCTGGCTGGCCTCCTGGTAGCCTAGTTTGTTTGACTTTGCTCTTGGGTGACTGCCTGCCTGCAAGCAAGCAAAAGCATAGAAGCTGAAAGCAAGCAGCAAGCTGATGCAATGGACAGGGCCCTTCGGGATCAGCTTTACGAGAGCTAAGCAAAATCAAACAGAACTGAAACAAGCTCTGCCAAACACAAGCTAACAGACAGGATTCCCTTTTCCATTCAGCTGATTAGAAATAAACCGAAGACAGGGTGTCAAAAGCAGGATCAGCGTCTGGATAAGAGTCGCAAATGCTGTCCTGAACACTGGAGGAGAGGGTGGGCATGGAGGGCATACATGCAGCTGAAGGTTATGTGGGCAAACCCACACATCATCTACAGTGCTCAAAACACAGTACAACAGGGAATAACTTGCAAATGATGCTCAAGAAAAGGTTCTTCCCAAGAAACCTTCTGTCTCTCCAAAGCATCTTTGATATGTAGGAGCCTTTTAAAAAGCACTTCTACTAATCACCCACTGTCTTGCTATTTTGGTGCCTTGGCTCTTATTATGTTAAGAGCCTTAACATGTCAACTTCCCATGTTGCAAACACACACAAAAAGTGGATCTCTGTTAGAAGACCCGAGAATGATGATGTCAGATCCTGAACAGTGCCATCCCAAGTCTCCCCTTCCTCCCTTTTGAGCTACACTGGCAAGAGAAAGCCAAACTGATCAGGACAACCTATATGGTGTTCAGAGGTAAGCTACCATAACAACTACATACAAGTCCAAGCCTTTTCTTCAGGACCAGAGTTATTCCTCCTCTGCAATAGAAAACTTGGAAGAGACCACAAACCTGATCTCTGAAGTTCCTGAACTGGGAATTAATTCCCAAAGCTTTAGCTCATGTAGTGGAGACATGTGGGTGAAGCAAGACATGTTCCTTTTCCCCTGTGGCACAGAAGGATCCTTTGAGCCCAAGTGACAGCCAGCAGTAGTGTGTGGAAAACATGCGCCATGGCAGATGGTGCCTCTACCTGGTCTTACATTAGTTATTCACTTATAGTGCAGGCAGCCACACCATTTGCAGTCTGAACCCCACAGATGTTTCTCCAGACACAGGTAGTCCTATTTGGCACAGGGAATAGAGCCCTTCTCTTGAGTTTGGAACTGGTTTAGCCACAAACTCCATACCGCAAGGCAAAATAACAGGAGAATGCCTTAACAGCTGTGATGGACAGCAGTTCCTCTTCCTTCTCACAGCTTCTGTCCCTGTAGATCACTAACACAGCCCATTTCAAACTCCAACACTTTCACCTTCAGCTTATTTTAATTTAGTTGTTCAGAGGAGAGCTAGTTTTCAGAGGAAATTCCTGGTTGCCTGAAGACCCTCTGTATAAAACCCACTGCAAGCTGCATTCCACAGGTCTCACTAGAATTTGGACTTTGTTTTGCCCTTGAAAGCCTGCTTTGAGCTCCAAAAAGGAAGGGGGGAATGATTGGGGCATTTGTGTCTTGCAGAAGCTGAAGTGAGACATGCTTATTTTTAATACAGGATATAAGGGATTCTTCTGACAATCTCTATTCATTCTACCAATGACTAGATTTAAAAAAAAAAAAAAATAAATCTTTATTACCCCTCCAGTGGCTGCTGCACAAATTATTTTTGCAGATGTACATGGGTCTGGTTCAAATTGCAACAGCACTACAAATGTTGACAGTTTCTCTAATTTTGGAATATCCCTTTCCCCCAAAAGTGGATGAATCCACCATTTTTCTCCTGAGTTGTCCACAATCACCTCTTCTTAAACTGTATACTTGTCACACCCAAGTGTGCAGTTCTGGCTTGTGCTCTTCAAGAAAGATGAAGCAGGTGCAAGGAGATAGCCTACTAAAAGTGGAATTAAGCTTTTATTTATTAGTAGACTGACGTCATTCACCAGGATGCAAAAGAGGTACTTCAGCCAGCATTGACTCAGAGAAAGGTATGGGGATAAACTGGCTCATAAGAGTGTCAGGTGGAAAGAGTGGAGAATTTTTAAAAATAACTGAGAGGAATAATGTCATTGTAAAGCTTTCTAACAGGAGAAAAGATGCAATAAATGGTTACTGTTGGAAGCCTTATATCTTCCTAGACAGGACTATATGATGTTGTGGTTTGAGGGCAGCCGAGCACCACACAGCCATTCACTCACCCCTGTCCCACCAGTGCTGGGAAGGGGAGAAATGAATCAAAAGGCTCAAGAACTGAGATAAGGACAGAGAGGGTTTGCTCACCTTTTAACAGTCACAGGCAAAAGACAGGTGCATTAGGGAAAGAAAAAGGACATAATTTTTATTAAAAATTTTAAAAATTATACACTTGACAGAATGGGACAGTGAGAAGCATTATCGTATCTTAAACCCACCCCCCACCCCTCTTCCCATGCTCAGTTGTTTCTATCTCCTTCTCCAGTGGCATAGGGGCAGGGGATCAGTGGTGCAGTCAGTCATCCACTTCTTACTGCAAGGTGTGGGGGAAGCACTCTTTTGCATTATTCCTCCTGCTCCATGTGGCATCAGTCTCATGGGGAGACAGTCCTCCACAATTTTTTTCCTTGTGATTCTTTCCCATGATATACATTCTTCCTGAGATGCTCCAGTGTGGGTCACCTCCATGTGTTTCAGTCCTCCCAGTGCCAAACTACAACAGTGCGGGCTGCTTCTTCCCATTGGGTTCTGGGGTCCTCCACAGGTCACAGGCAAATCTCTGTTCCACAAGTGGCCTCCACGGGTGACAAGGAAGGTGGCCCTGCCATCTCACCACGGGATACAGAGTGGGGTCTCTGCTTTGACACACCTCCCCCCCTTCTTCCCACTGACCTCGGTGTCCCTATAGGGATCTTTCTCATAACTCAGCCTCAAACTCCCCCACCCCCCTCTCATATTTCCCTTCTTAAATATCTTATCTCAAAGGCACAGTCACCATCACTAATTGGTTTGGCCTTAGCCAGAGGTGGGCCTGACTTGGAGCCAGGGGAGCTTTCGAGAAGCTTCTCACTTGGGTCCACTGCTGTAGCCCCCTCCCCCTGCTACCCAAACCCAGCACAGATGTTCTCTGTGAATGAGTATGTACTACATGTGATGACCTGGTCCTAAATTTGACATTCAGCTGTCACTGATATCCATCCAGGTCCAGATCAGGGAGCTAGTCTCCTTCTGGACAATACTATTGCAATCCTCCTTGAAGAGTCACACTGATCCCTCAGTTCCACATCTCTGGAAGGTTATGACAGCATGCTGGAAATACATATTCAGTCTGCCAGCCAGCAGATTGTAACTAGATCTACCGATAAGGGTCTTTATAGCTATCCAAGCAATTCAGCAAGGGAAATTGGAGGCTCTTCGTGTAGATTTGGACTCCATGGAAGACATTTAGTCAGAGATTTTTTTGATGCCATTCATGCAGCACCACAGAAAGTTCCTTTTTAACCTTATAAACGTGAAGTCAGCAGTCAAAGTTTCTAGAGCAGCAAATAAAATATGAAAACAGTGTTGATGGCAGACACTGTAATATGGGTTAAGAACCTTTTCTTCTGATGGGGAAACTGAGGCTCAAAGTCAGTGAAAGTTCCATCAGGGACACATCTTGTATTAGTGGTGAGTTTGTACTCATGGCAGGTAAGATATCCTCTAGTGTAAAAAAGAATGGTACTTCTCTTACAGCTTGTTCAGCTTTGAAGAGCACATCCTATGACTGTTTTTCAAGTAACATTCATGTGTCATCTTCCTTATCTGAGAGTCTGTTTAAACACTTCCCATGGACTAGTATTATGGTGCTACCTTAGCACCTCAAAAGCAGTTCTGCGAGAAAAAAAAAACAACAAACAAACCAAAAAACAACTGGTAGAAAAGTGAGAAAGACTTTAAGAAACCTCAGTTTAGGAATAAATAACTGAGTTGAGAAGCACAGGTGTTAGCTCTAGAAACCTGACTTTTAATAGTTCTTTTATTGCTAATATAAGCACAGAATAGAACTATATGTGCTTTGTGCCCTGTCCAATATTCAAGTTATACTGGTTAAGTATGCAGACAGCTTCTCCAAATAATCTTGATATCAAAAGTCTATTGCTATCATTTAAATTGAGAATTTTTAAGAGTTTCTTATAGGTGCCTGTAGACTCAAGAGGAACCTCACCCCAGAGCATTAAAGGAAAACCATTTCAGCCAATCAGATCTATTTACATATATATTTATAAACTGGCATGATTTCTGAGGTACTAAAATTAGATTTAGATCTTAGCCTCCAACTTCCAAGTGAAATCAGTTCACTTGTCACTAGGACGGTACAACATGATCTGAAATACACAGGGACAAATATTTTAGTCTTAGTCCTGGTGTCCAAAGGAAGTGGTAATTCAGTGATCACACCAGCCAGCTGTCCCCCTTCTACCACCAATTTCAGCCAATTTCAACATCACTTGACAGAAATATCAGGACTGATCTTTTTTATTCATATCTGTGAAAACCATCATGTGATCACAGAAAGACACATGGCTTGCTGTCATGGAGGGAAACAAAATACCCAATAACACCAAAGTATTCGCACAGAAGAGTGGATTTTTTTTTTATCAGAGGTTTTTGAGTTCTACAGTTAAGAGTAACTTGTTTTCTTAATGAACACTGAAAACCAGAAATACAGCACAAGCCCTTTAAAAAGGAGCATAGGTGGAGGAGCTACTGCATGAATGTAGCAACACAGGATCATCTTGCTTCAAAAACATTTTACTGTTTTGAAACAGTACACAAAGTCATAAAAAATAGCAATGGACTTCGCCAAAAAAGCATCCAGAGAAGAGGCAAGGAAAGAACAGAGAAGGAACAGTGGAAATAAATCTTTCCAAACAAAGTGACAAGTCCAAAAATAATGAGAACTAAAGTTCAAAGAAATCTAAACTGAAGTAGAAAGAGAGAACAACCATACACAGGCAGTGGGGACATGGGGGTGTGCATGTATGCTGGTGGGGGGTTATGCAGCAAACATCTTGTGCTGCTTCCTCAGCTAGCACTAAGGGTTCAAATGAGGACATCAGCACTTGACAGACATTATTTAGAAATTCATGTTTATACATCCTGCTATAACGTCTGGTCCTCAAAGTTTTCAGATCTCATCAAGCACTTTAAACTATGAGGATTTTCTCCCTACACACTGAACTGAATTTCTTATATTTTTTAGCCCACAAGGTGACAGCATCCCATGCTTACATTCTGACACCTTCCAGCTGAGTGACAACTGGGTGGTCTGGCTGATATTGTTGTATTTTCCCTTCATTGGCCACACTTCCCAACGGTTTCCCTCTCACCTTTTATTCTCTCCACATTCAGGATAGAAAGAAACACAAAGCAGCACTAACTGAACACACAGCGGATATGGTTAAAGGCAGAGCTTTTAACTATAGCTTCTGAAGCACACCACAGGGTCAGAGGCAGTGGATTAACTCCTTAGAAAGGCACAATATTCCATTGTTTTTCAACAGAATCAATACAACACAGGTGACCATAATACAAATGTATTTACTACGTGATTCAATACAGTTACAGCAAGCTCATTTAGCAGCATGATCTGTGTTCAGCCTGTGGCTCTCTGCATAGACAGAAAAATAAGGGTGCTGAGTCATGGTGCATTGCTTTGGGTGCCTCTCAGTTCAAACACCAGATATTTGCTTTGGGGAGCTCAAGGACATGCAAGTAACTTTCACACATACCAGGCTAGGCTACACTAGTTGTCAAGGACAACCCATCCTTCCCCACCCACTCCAACCAAAAGCTCCTCATGGGTTTTTCATCTTTGTTCCTACTTCACATTGTGTACTGTGTGCTCCCCTTCAACTCAAAGTACAGGGACACTAAACAGGCATGAGATGAACAACTACAAAACTCTTTTTTTTTACAATAAAACATATCTGAGAAAAAAAATACAAACTAATCTGAAAAAGTATTCTCAGTAACCAAGCAGCCTCTTATTGATAACTAGATCCTTGTGTGACACCCTTTGGAATCATACAGCAGAGATTAGATTACAACACTAATAGACAATTTGCCTACCTAAGCTTTCAGGCATCTAGGACAGATCTGATTTTCTTCTCTTTTCCTAGAGAAAGCCTTTGTTTTGCTACAGCAGACCATTAACAGCAGTTCTGTAAGAAGGAGAAACATTAATTATTTTCTCCTTTTCTTCCCAAGTGAAGTACTTTCGTCCCCTCCCAAAGTACTACCAACCTTCCCCTCTATTAAAGCATCACATAAGATATAAGCTAGCCTAATATGAGGGTTTAAATTCAACGGCAACGAACCACAGATGCTGGAGATAACATTAATGAGCCACAGATGTTTCCAGGTCTAGCTCTGTTTCAAAAGGGATGAAGTAGGGAGTAGGAGCCTTTGGGGCTTGAAAAGAAAATGGGGGTTTGTGCTACACAGAGGCCTATGCTAGAAGTTGTTTTTTTTTTCTTCCTAGAACCTGCTTTTTTACTACCAAGCCTGATTTCCTATTGAATAAGTCTGACCTTATACATATAGACTTTCGTATGTAAAGTTGCTCTGGTACAGAACAGCCAGTCTAATCCTCTAGAGCATAAATTTAAAGAGCTGAGGGTAAATTTGGTATCTAAATCTAATCTTATGTTCATCTCTGTGGCTTTAAAAGGTTAAATCTACAAGAGCCTCAGGCTAGATCCTAGCACAGCTGATGGAACAGCCATCTTAGTTGCAGGGGCGAGATAGCTCAAATACTTGGAAATCCAGGCATGAAATGCAATTTATTAAGGCCAGAACTTTTTCTTTTCTGTTATCTCATCCCAAAGGGTAGTTTTAAAGCAATCCTCTCTATAAAATGTGCTAGTTTTCCCTATGAAACAAGAGACTAAGTGATCTGAGTTTCTAAATCAGCTGTAGAGGGACAACAGAAGTGCCTTTATTTCTGCTTTGTACTGTCAGAAGACAGAACCATATGTTAGTTGACTTTTTTGTATTGATTGCTCACAGTCTTAGTTAAAAGGCTGGCAGTTTTGTTCTTGTATCTCCTCAAAATACCGATGCTTTACATAGAGGGAAGAAAAAAGACTTCTGACTCTAGTATTCTTTGTATTAAAGTAGTGCCCAAAGGCACTGACAAAATCCAGGACTCTTACACTGGATGAGGTAGGAATGCAGGATAAGAGACAGCTCTGTTGTAATGTTAATATTTGCTTATTCTATAATGAGACAAGAGTCACCAGGGGCATTTTGTTTGAGGGGCTGAAGTGTAGGTAGACTAAATGATGAGCCTGAGGTTACATGAGAATTTTGAGGCAGAATCAAATTAACCTGCACTTCAAGTCCAACTTTGTGTGCTTCACCAAAAGACTATTCTTTTTTTCCCTTTAAAGGGCTCTAATTGTGCCCAACCACTGCCTCAGCTCTCTAAAGCTGGTAGCTGCAAGTAATTCAATAACACAAATGTTCTGACAAAGTCATTTTTAGCTTGTTAATTATTCCCAAACACATTCTTTCCCCTTCAAGTGGAGCTAGATGACATCAAAGCTGTTTGAGGGATGGAGGAACACTTGAAGTATTAGCAAGAACAATGGAACAGATTGTCCATTTTATTCCAATTCATTTAAAGGGGAAAAGAGTGGATGATGGCCAAGTTTCACCTTGAGAACTGATAATAGAAAATTTTTGGAAGTCCAGCTCCTACACTTGTTATGCTTGTACAAGACAGTCTGAAATTACCCATCTCTGCTTTGTTATGATAATGGCCTAGTAAGGGATGTGTGGGGCTAAAAAACGTTGCTTGGAGATTGCACGGAGCTCTAAAACTCAATGGGCTCCACAATGAAGTATCTACTACACTTCCACAGTCCAGTATAAAAATGGGAATAATGCAATTACAGAGACAAATATGGAAAAAGAATCCCCCTTGGAAGTGAAGGCTTTGTTGCCTGAATCTATTATTATAGACACAGAAGGTAATAGGAGAATGGTTGGATCAATAAGCAGTTTCTACAGCATCCAGCTGGGATAAACATTCAGTTCCAGTGAAGGCCTGCTCTGAAGTGGTGGATTTGCCTCTTTGGGTTTGACCTCCTGAAGCCTACTAAGAAAATTCATGGACTTCATAAAATCCTACTGGACTGACTCTGCTAGCAGAATTGCTGAGTTAGGATTGAAAAGGGCCCTCTTTTAATTTCAGGCACATTAGCTTTCTAATGCTGGATAGAGCCATGCTGTAATTACAGGGCAAAAGCATCAAATAAGGGTTTAGACACACCCTCACTTAGCAGACAGCAGTATGGTCAAGTATGTTACTGCTGTCCCCTTCACCTTTCTGTCAGTGCTAATTTGGTGGAAGGCAGCATAAAAGCTCTCCCTGGAGAAGAAGGGATTTCTCTCCTCTTCCGTGTGGCTTTGATGTAGACATATGAGTAACACCTGTCTGAATCATGTAAGGCTTGAATACAAGTCTAATGAAGTCATCTTATCACTGAAGCCAGGGGAAAAAAAAAAATAGCTCTAGGGAAAAGTGGTAGAAGGAAAATTGAAGGAAGTGAGATATGATGGATCAAGCTTTTATTTGTGGTAAGGCATTTTGCAGTTTCATGTGGAGGAGGCAATCGCTGTTAGGAAAACAAACATGGTTTTTCTACACCCCATGAGATGCAAAAGAAGTTATTTTTTGTTTGATTTTGTGGATCATCCACTGTATGCTCCAATAAGGCAGAGCACCAGATGTTGTGCTAAATCTTACTGATAAACTTCTGAATGCCTGCTTACAAATAGCAAACACTATCTGGCCCAGTGGTCAAAGACTGTGCATATAAAGCCCTGGCGTACAGCTCTTTTACCTGGCCAAGGAGTCGCACAACGGTGTGGAGATTCCTGGTTAAAGAGACAAGAAGTTAATCTACCATGCAAAGCATGCAAATCTTTTCCAAATCCAGTGATTGTCTGTGTTACTTGGGCTCCCAAGGGTAGAAAAGTCTCATATCAGAACCTTTCATCTAGTCTGAGGCTTGGGAGCATGAGTATCTCTGGGCTGTTCTGTGCTCTGCCTAAATAAGGGTATGTCAGGCATTGCCAGCCAGTGCTGGCTGTATGTAGAGCAGAATATTATTGTTAGGTGACTGAACTTCATAGAGTTAGGCTTCTAAATTTTAGGGGCTAAAAATTTAGATGGAGAGTGGAACCATTTGTATTATTATTCTAACCAAACAATCCAGTTTTTATGCAATGTTTTTTAATAGGGGAAAGCTATAAATAGGTTTTTTTTCTTAATGTTATTGACAAGAAACATGCGTGGAGAATATTACAAGTACATGCATCAACAACACTGAAATGAAAATAGGACTGTGTCTGAAGTACAGTCTAAATGACTAAAGGCATTTTGATTCTTTTCAGATCAAAATGGTAAGAAAATGTCAACAGCAGAATAGTTGAATTTCATAGTCTAGTGGCATCATTTTACACTAATTTCTGAATTTTTGGTTACTGGCTCAGCTGTCACAGTAACGTGATCAAAATCACAGCTCTGCTTCTTTTTCAATTTCAGGAGATGCTGTTTAGATTGCAAGCTCTTCAGCTGCTGCTTCAGTAAAAATGGACTTTTAAAACGAATTTAATTTTCTGAATGAAGATTCTTAAACTTGTTGCCAATAAATAGCTCGATCTCAAAATGATCAGAATATTTATTAAATGTGCTCCAATACCATATAACAATCTTCTGAACATAACTACCTGTTAATGGGGAGTGAGTTCCTGTGCATATGGAAACTGCTGCAGAATTCCTGCTGCACCCATTGTTCAACGGAACTTCACTTGACTTGTTCAGCAAAGATAAAAATTTAGGGTGTTTTGCAATTAGTATTTCACTCCATCCTTCTTGTAGGTTGTCAATGCAATGGAGATCAAATCCAGGTCAGCTGTAGGACCTAAAACTTTAGTGTAATCACTTCTGGTACAAAAATGTGTATAAGGCCTATCTCTATTCTAGAAACTCAGCAAACATAGGAGTTTTTTGAGCTTTCTGTAACCCTAAATGAGTTTCATGGTTTGCAACCTTCTACTTCCAAAACAAACTGGAACTAGGAGAACAGTAACAAATCAAGTCAGACCTCTACAAAAATGTCCCCACTACAGCGGGGGGAAAACAGAACTTAAAAGTCTCGTTTTAGTAGGGTACAAATAGGGCAACATGAATTGGAAGCAGTGCTAAGTTCAGGAAACAAAAATGAAAAAATTGGCCCAATTTCCTCTCATCAACACTGGTGTAAACCTGGATTTTTTCCATGAAAACTCTGGTGTTAAAGAGCCTTTATGGCTTTCACTTGGATCTCAGGATGATCTCAGGGCTACCTCATTACATACCAGAGCAGCTCCCTAACGCTGGCACAAGTTAGGAGGGCTCAGGCTAGGAATACCTTGGCAAACTAAGTGGAAGTCGTGGTCTTGGTTGTCTTTTCATATTGAAGTTATAAGCTTTGTTTACTGAGCAGTGAAGTTGCCTGTCCATCCCAGCAAAAAGGAGACAGGAGAAGAGGACTGTGATGCTAAAGAACCACTAACTGAATTTGGATGTGCACAAAGGAGCTTTTAGGTATGAGATGAGATGTTTGAAGGTGGATCTGAGCAAGCAGACTACAGAGGCGAAGCCACTGCAGTGCCCTGAATTGATGACATGACTCCTGGCAATTTCCAATCAGGAAATTGCTGGGAAAGTGATTTTCAGTGGCTGGTTCTGGATCCAGCTGTGATTTGTTTCACCTGAACCTGGGTTTGAACCTGTTTTGTACCTCCTATACATCTGCCTGTAGCTGAGAGAAAGAAACAGCACTGCAATAAACCTGAAAGTTTAATCTCCTCTTGTTCCTAGTAGAGTTTTCTCACCCAACAATTCCTTTGTCCTTAAAGTCAGAATAGAATAATATTATCTCACACCTTCTTCCTTCCCGTGGTGATAGGATTTTGTTCCAGTAGGCACTCTCCTGCAGAGGGCCACCAGAATATAGTTTCTTCAAGAACAAGTTATTTAAAAAGATCAAAACATCCAGGAGGAATTATCTTGGCTGCCCTTTAAAAATCTTCCTTTCTCATCTTCTTCCTTTCTTATTTTTTCTCATTCCTCTCCTGTAAAATGAAGCTTTTTTTGCAGAAACAGTGGCAGATCCAAAATGTATGAGCTGAGGACAGGATATTGGATCCTTGGTGGGAGAGAGATGGAACCCAGTGCCCATGTCCATGTTTCTCTACCATGTTCAGCAGGGAAGTGACCACAATGGAGCCTGAAATTAAACACACAGTTGTTGCTGTGAGTTTTTATTGTTGTTACAATTGTTGTCCCAGTGAAGCAGAGCTGTATAGAGGAGGTGGAACAGAAAATGCTGCAGACGGAAGGAAATTAAAAAAAAATATCTTGTGGATTAATTTAAGTGCTAGGAATGGTCCACTAGGCAGGGTATCAAACCACAGTGAGCTGGAGAGCTTAAGGCAATTTGCTGAAGTATAGTTTACAGTTTCTGTGGCTTTTCTAAGTTAAATTTTTGCCCAAAAGATAAGGGCTTTCTTAATGCATCTGCAGGTAAATTAAGGACATCTCCGAATCATGAAAAGGGGGAAGCAGGAAGCAAGTAAAATGGTGGTTGCAGGCGTGGCCCTGGAACTTGTGAATTCAGCGTCCATCAAGGTTCACACAGACTAGCTGGTCTTCTGTGGCTAAAAAGATTTTAGTCCAAGGCTCTACTAGAAAATAAGTTCTCTCCAGCACAGCTGGTCTCTGGCATGTTATTCAGGATGAGATAGAGACTTTAGATATACTCATGGTGGTTCACTGTAGGAATAGGTGGATATAATGACTTCCAGATCCGGATATGGAAATGCTGGAAATAGATTGTCCCCACCAAGGAATCTGCCCTGAGGGGCGCTGGAACAGCAAGTTGTTTGTTTAGCTATGTTGCTGTAACACACCCGAAGGTCACTGCCTGTTGCTTGTGAGTGGATAGCGTGGGATCACAGCTACCCTCTCCATCCTTTATTGCTAAAATGATTGGAAAGGGAGTCTGGCTACCCAGTGTTTTTTCTCTGAATGATAGCAAACTTTTGCCCTGGGACAAATTCCATTTAGTAAGATTTTTATTGTGATGGACACTGCATCAGTGTGCAACAGGTAGAGACTGAACAGCTGGGATTTCTTCATAGCCCTATCATTGTCTGGTGAGGCAACTGTAGGTCAATTGCTTGATCTGCCTCAACCTCAGTTTCACTGTCTGTACAATGGCAATAATGATATCAGCTGCTTTTATAAACAGCTGGGAGTTAAGGACTGATAAGGACTACCTGATAATAATCTTTCAATTATTATTATTACTTGCTCCCCTGCGTTATTCACTTTTAAACCATCTTAAGCCTCATCACTTTTTTCTCTCTTGGTTTGGTGGGGCTGTGTATGAAGGGAATGTATTGGGATTAATCCAAACCATACATGTCTTCATCCTGTCTTATCAAAGTGAAATAATTTTGTGAGAAGTTTTAGGTTCAGCAAGGCATATTCAGTTTTGAGCTCCCGGAATTAAGGCAAATGGGGGGAACATGTAGGAGTGGGAGGAAATGTCTCCTTTGTGCCATGACTCAGCAGTAGCGGTCAGTTGAGGAGTTCCGCCCTCAACTCATCCTGTGTGTCCTCCTGTCCTGCTGCCCCATCCCTGAAAATTTCTAGAAAATATTAGAGTGAATTTTATTTAAATTATATAATAGTTCTTGCAACACCTGGATTTAGCTTTTCAAGACATAAACTACTCCTCAACAATACCTTTTTTTTTTAGAGGCCCAGCTTTGTTCCTCACCGCTTACATAATGGACCCAGCCTGAATTGCATCCAGCTGAAAGTCTGCTTTTGAAAGACTTGAGGCACATCAGTATTTAGAGATTCTCAAGGTACAGAAATTTGGCAGCATCTGTGCATGCCTTCACACTCCAGTGTCCTCCCTTGAAGGGTGAAGGACTGCCAGTTATTGAGTGTTATTATACAATTAACCCTGTTGGGAGAAATGTCCATGCCATCATGGATTGTAACTTGTAAAGCTTGTAACAAATCATCGCAATGCAATCAACCCTACCAGTGCTGAAAACCTTTCCCTTTTCCTCCAGGGCCTTTAAAATGTCATTTGCTATGTGCATTTTTCCCTTTATAAGTTTTATTAATAATAATAATACAATAATGATTAAAAGATCCTCGAAGAAGCCTCAGGAAAGGAATTTTATAAACATTACCGTGGAATAAAATAAGCACATTCCATTTTATCAGGACATTTTCCATTATAAATGGCCAGCTTTCTCATCACACTGCCAACAGCTTTGCCTGCCATCTGTTCACTGATGTCATACTATAAAGTTCACTCGCAAAACTGCTTGTTGGGAAGCCCAGGGTTTTGCTAGAGAAGTTTTGTTTAGGAATAAATATGCTGGCATCTCTCAAGATTTTTGTTTTGGGTTTTTTTTGGTTTTTTTAAAAGAATGGCTTTTTGGTTTGCTTCAAAACTCAGATTGCAGTCTTCACTATACAAAGATAATGACCAACATTTTCTGAAATTACTTGAGATTTTGGCTCTTTCTGTTATGGAAGGATTAATGTGGGATGTCTTGAATGAGAGAACCTGGGAACTGGGTTTTCAAAAAGTGCTGTACATTTGTCTTCTGAAAAATAGACTCAATTCAGGCAGGCTAAGTTTGGCATCTGAAATTCTTAACCAATGCTTCAGAAATAAAAGGTCAAAATGATCCAGTTAGGAAGTGAAAGAGGAGGGAAGAGACATGTGTCCCTCAGGGGGAAAAAAAAAAAAAAAAAGAAAGAAAGAGAGAGAGAAGAGAAAGCAAAGCAAGCAGGCAAGCAAGCAAGCAAACAGATCTCCTTGTATGTCTCCAGTTTTCAGAAAAACCCATAGAAATTCCAGGTGGGAAATTAAAATATTAGGTATTTAACACTTCCTCTCTCCCAGGAAAAAGACAATGGTACTTGGAAATGACAACAAAAGCATAATGGAAACAATGTCAGGGTGCTGCTATGGCCAAGCTCAGCCTTGGCTGGACCACACTTTCCATCATGCATCATCACCATTTTCTAGTCTTTCTTAACTCAGAGAAGCCCACATCTTTCCTTTGTCACCCTAGTCACAGCAGCAGCAAGAAGCATTGACTGCGTCCTTCCCTGTCACCACAACCCTGGGCAGCCGGCTTCTCCCCAAATGCTCCTGGCTGCCAGCCCTGCCTGGGAAGTGGAGATCGCACAATCTGAAAACCAGGCAGGCTGGACTGTGGTAGGAATTGGGATGTAACCCAGGCCAGGAGTGGTTAGGATGCAATGTAGGCAGAGGAACAAGCTCCTGGGCTTTGAGGTAGTGGAAGGTTTTGGATGACAGTGTAGGAGCAGGTGTCTGAGATTGGGAAGGGGCTGGGAGGGTTAGGGAGGATGAGGATGCCACAGCCACAACGGCTGATGTGGAGAGCTTTTGTCAGCCCCTCGTGAGGCGAAGGCAGCCTGGCTCATGTCACGTGTGTTTGTAGAGGGTGTCCTATGGGATTTCCTTGATAGGGAAGCCACCTTGCTGCTAACATGACAAGGTGTGATGTGGACTCCCTACCTGCATCGTGGATGTTTGGAAGGAGCATAGAGATTAGCCCAGGAGGGCCCATGTCAACAGGCTTAGGGTGCCGATCCTTTGTGTAGTCCATGTAAAATACTATGGGCAGAGCCAGAAGCTCCCTCTGAGCTTTTCCCCCAGGGCTTGCTATAAGGCCATCCGTGATACCTCAGCACTGATGCTGTGGATTTGAGTGCGTACCTGTAGCCAGAGCTTCTGTTTCACAACCAGACTTGCAGCCTATTTCTGTACACGTTGAACATCGAGCGTAAGATGCCAGAAAGGTGGAAGAGCTATTTAATTGAAGTAAAAATGTTTCATGATGTGAGAGCCGAGAAATCAGGCCTGTGAGAAACTAAGACAAACAGCCTGGGAAAGCAAAAGTTGAGGCTGATTGAAAATATGCCTCAAACACTCCCAAGACAAAACGTGACACATACCAGAAGACACAAAGATAAATGTGGTCAGGAATAAACTAAAACTGGAAAGAAGGAGAGGTTTTTTGGGAGTAAACTTCTGGCCTCCCCAAAAGAGGAGTAGAGGTAACAATTCCAGCTTGCCCTCTAGCGGAGCTATCCCCTGTATGAGAAGAGGATGACATGCTTGTTAGCAGGAAACATGTGAGGGCTGAACAGGATGTAATGTCCCCATGCTTTCTATTCTGCCCCACGAAGCCAAAGGGTTTGGACCTGACTTCTGAACCATCTTTCTGCTGAATCCAGCATCGTTGCCTACCTAAATTGGAACACCACATTTGTAATTAAGTCTCAGGCAAGATCTTTATTCAGTAAGTGGCCCTAAAAAGCCCTTTTATTTGTCCTTGGCCAAATCCCAGATCACTGAAGAAAGCAGCACAGAAGCTAAAAATGAGTCAGTTTAATAGAAAATGGGAAATGTTCCTGGGTCAAGTGTGCATCTGTGCCTCTTTATATATCCTAGTCTAAATATAGGTGCTCTGAGGGTTTGCCACAGATAACTGGAAAAAGGAAGGTGAAAAGAAAGAAGCCACTTAATTTCCTCTTGCCCTTCCCCGAGCCTGCACAGGGTTTTCAAACCCCGGAGCTGTGCCAGTTTAACCTCTTGAAGGCTCTGGATAGTGAAGCCACAAAACGGAGAAATGGAGGAAATCCCACCTGCAAAGTCAAGTGGCAAGGAAAGGCTTTTCTTTTTTAATCACTGTGCTTAATCCTGCCTTTCCTAAACACTGTCAAAGGCTGGAGTTGGTAATTTATTTTCTTAAATTACCATAAATTGGAATTTATGGGCCAGGTGATTCTCCTTGAAAAGAGTCCTTGTGTGCTGGAGAGGAGAGGGTGGGGCCAACTGGTCAGCAGGGAGCTTTTGGACTACTCCAAAAGCAATTCTTTGTTGTTCTCTCTTCTCATCAATGTTCCCCCATAGAAAAATAAATAAATAAAAGTGTTCAACCTTTTTTTTTTTTTTTAACAGCTGCCCACAAAGGTTCCTTTCTTAACTATTTTTTTTTTCTTTTTATTGGTCCTCCTGATTCCCTGGCACAGCAAATGAGAAATAAGAGAACTCTAGAGACAGTGGGATCCTCTTGGGGACACCTCGCTTTTGCTTTTTTTTTTTTTATAAGGTGGAACATTTTGGGGACAAGTAGGTGCGTTTTTTTCTCCTAAGGGAAGATTTCAGGGGATACATCAAAGATGTCTTGGGACTTGCAGCTTGCCCCTCTTTATCATGAACCAAGTATACTCTCTTTGCTGAGGAGAAGGATGGGGTTTTTTTGTGTTCCCAACATCAGCAAAAATTTCCCTGGGCTTGGTACTCTGAGCTTCTCTGCATTGCATACTGTACACATTTTAGTGAGGTTTATGCTAACATGTTTTACCTTGTGCTGCCTGGGGCTAAGAAAGAGAATAAATTGCTTTCTGGGTCTCCTATGAATTGGAGAAGAAATAATGGGATTAAATTGCACCGAGAAAGAGTCAGGTTAGACATCAGAAAACACTTTTTCACAGTCAGAATAGTTAAATGCTGGAATACATTGCCTAGGGAAGGGGTGGAATCTATGTTATTAGAAATTTTTAAGAAGAAGTTAGAAAATTATTTGGCAGAAATGGTTTAACAGAGCTGAATCCTGCCTTAGAACAGGGGATTGGACTCAAATGATGTTCCTCAGCCCTTTGCTTCTCCTCTCCCAATTCATCCAAGGATGACTTCAGCTTTCTGATCCGGGAGGAACTACAGTTCACCTAGTGCAATGTTTCTACAATAGATTGCACTTCCAGCCTACTGCAAACTAAACCGTGTTACTGTCGTCATTCCTCCCCCCCTCCCTGACTTCCTTGCTTGCTGCCACATGTGGAAATGAGTGTATATGCTGGAAAATTAAGTTTTTGCAAAGTTTCCTGGCTACTGCCTGATGCCTACCAGACCATGGACCACAGACTGAAGAATGCTGGCTGTAGTGACCTCCTGAGGTCCATTCCAGTCCTAATTTCTCTGATCCGAGCAGCACTCATGCGGTTCATCACCATGGCTCTGTTGACGCATGATAATTTGAGCCTTGGTAATAATTATGCTCCCGAGCCTTGGAAGAGAAAGGACTGTTCACTGGTGAGATCGACAGCTTGGAAACCGGTCAAATAACTTCAAATCCTAGCCCCTCCATAAACCTGCTGTTAGGAAGTCCCTTAGGTCCAAACCTTAAGGTGTACCCTCACTGAAATCAGACAGCCTGCCTTTCCAGCCTCCGGACACATGTGACATTTCTGCCCAGGGACAAGGGAGATATCTGAAACATCACATGCGGTGGCAATGAATTGCAGAGACATTCACCAAAAATTGAAAAAGCCATAGATAAAATCATTATACTTATCACTTGTGCTTACTTATGCACATATATGTTCTTCACAAAGGTTCTTCAAAGTTTCAAAGGTGCGATGTAGTACTCCTCCTGATTAGTATGAACATCCAGGTGAATATAAATCAGAATATTATGTACTATTAAAATTATTATACTTTCCCCACAGAGAGACCCGTCAAACATGTTTAAGAAATGTTTGGCCTTCTTTGCCTTCTTGGGACTTAATTCTTGGAACAGGGGTTGACTTCATCTGAATTTTTTGGAAAGGAAATCTGAGGCACACAAAAGATATCGACCTGTCTTGTGCTCTGAAACATTTCCCAGCTATGCGGCTCAGATGGAAAGGAAGCAAGGGGTGAGGATGAAGTCAGGCAATGGAAAAGTCTAGCAGCAGCTTGATACTGCTATGTATTTCAAACCTATAGAGAAACGAGTCCACTTTCACCCTCTGACTCCAAGGAACCTGAGAGACCTTGCCATTTGCTCCAGAGCTGGCTCAACAGTTGTCATCATCCAAGACTTATGCTCAATATTGAATATATCTGACTATGCAAAGAGGTGGTATAGCTCACACAGTACTTCAACAGATACTGATTTTTTTTTTTTTTTTTTCTGACAATCTCTCCATCATCCACCTTGCAGCAATCTGATGTATCCAAAGCAATATTGCATGAATCACGGTTCTCTATCCAAACTCCTGGGGGCTTCAGCTCACCTGTCCACACCTGCCCTGCTTGTCCTCAGCCCTTGTGTTGTGCCCTTCGATCATCTAGCTACAATGGTGTCTGGATGTTCCCTGTGAGACAGGAATGATACTGCACAACACACCTCACTCCAGGAGTCTGAATCGAATACACAAAATCAAGCCAGATCCTCATATACTGGAAATGGGTTAGTTCCTCTGAGTGACACAGAGCTCTGCTTCTTTACACTAAGCAGAGAACTGCTTCTTTTTTCCTGCCCTGGGTTAGGGACACTTAAGATACAGGATTTGTCTTGTCTGTCTGGGATGTGTTTGTGAATGTCTGCTCCTTTCTTCACACATCAAATCCTTCAGTTTTTAATGCCACAGTTCCTGGCTCAGAGATTTGTGCTCCTTCCTTGTGTTCAACACCACTGGACACAATTTCCAGTAATCTCTGGAAGAGTCACATGCTTGCTGTTCTCCTGACCCAAATCCAAGGTGACAAGAGGTGTAATTCCCCCTGCAAGTTCCCAGCAGCTAGAGGCCTTCGAGGTCTTTGCATCCAGGAAAGGATGTAGAGTAGGGTAACGTAATTTCTCCATTGCCTCTGGTCTGTGCTTTCCCTTGGCTCTGCAGGGGAAACCTCGATGTTTCCCAAGGACAGGAAAAATCAGACATGGCTGAATGTCTGCAGGCTAGAGAGTGAACAGTGCGCTAACAGGGAAGTCAGATAACATATTCATGAGAGAGCTGAGTGGCTGATGGAGGCACTGCAGCTTCATGTCTGAACTAGATTCAGGATTATCATTTTAATAAACATTTTTTCCTAATGGAGCTGTGTTGCTGGGCAATGCAAAGTCTAATGGAATACCCCATCATTTCTGGAGCACAGGAAAGGGATTTGTTGACCTTCATAGAGGAAGGATGATTTTATAGGGCAGGCATTTGGATGGGACCCCTGGGACTCTCTTCTAGTTTTGCCACAGATGCAGGCAAGTCACTTAGGCCAAGACTTTCAGAAGCAATTAATGAAGGAGGAGGGAGAGTAGCTCAAAATGGCAATGTCCCCACCCATTTAAAGTGGGACCTGGCTTGCTTTGGGGACAGCTGACAGAAAGAAGCTCAAAGGCAACAAAGTATGAAGAGACTTCCTAACCGAAGGGGGAAGGTTGACAGGGAAGCATGGTGGACTGGAATGACCGAAGGCCTGAAATCACCTCAGCAGCCTTTTTAAGATAGAAGTTCCTTTGATGAACCTCCAGCAAGGTTTATTTTTTAATACATTTTATCTGATGCTTGTTTTTCCATAACAGCTAAGTAATGACAGGCTGCCAACCTCCCCTGCTAGATACCAGGAAATATGCATGGTGAAGAATTCATGACTCATGATATAATCTGTTTCGCAAACTTGAAAACTGTTTGTGCAAGTGGCTTTTCTGAAGCTTAATACAGTGTTACGCTTACATATCTTAGCATTGACTAAGTATCTCTCCTCAAATGGGTGACCTATTTGCATTCAGCTTAAAGTGTTTTGAGATCTCTTCTTCCCATTCAATGTCTCTAATCACTGACCAAAGGGGACACAGTTCTGTCATGTAAGTCTTGTCTCCTCAGCAAAATGAGGTAAGTATTTACGTATTTATTGGACTGCTCTTAGTTATTAGGATCTGAAAAGACCCAAGAGATCCACCAAGATTTGCATAGGGATAAAGTCAGTGCCTAAGAAAAGTCAGACTCAGAGCTCCTGTTCTTATGTAGCAGAGCCTGAAATTGCAGTCTGGGTACTCATATCAGTGGTACGAGACATAGAAATAAAGGGGGAAGAAAAGTGCTTTACAGAAGAGCCTTTCTCATCCCTCTGCATCTCCCATCCTGAAATAGCAGTCTGAAGACTGCTGCATGGTTAAGAGGTTATCTTCACAGCCTGGCCTCTGGCTTCCCCACCAAGTGCACAGTGGGCACAGGCGCCCTGAATTCACCATGCAGTGATGAGGACACATGGGGGTTTTGGTGCCTCCTCTGAGCCCTGGTGCATTCATATAGGAGGTGCCTTTCCAAGGGTGAAAGCACATATATGCCTGCTGGCTTCTCAACCCTTGTTTTGTGTAAGATTTCCTGGTGGGTAGGATACCCTTTGCTGGCAAGAGACAGGCGTGAGAGAAGAAAGCATCTTTCAGACTTAATTTGCATGACATTGTTGGGCTGAATACCCAGAGAATTTTCAAATGTGACTCCAGCAGGGCTTTTTTGGTTGATTTGTTGTTTGGTTTTGCTTCCTTTTTCTCACCTCTTGAGCATTTTGGCTTATATGTCTCTGATTTATTCCCTCTTCATGTTTATACAAAAAACAGATTTACTGGGGAATGAGGCATCTTCATTACACGCTGCCTTTAGGTCTTCTCTGTCAGCCTGGGACTATCCATGTTCTTTCCTATGAAAGGGAGAGAGGGCCTGGGTCATAACACATCTCTGTCACCATCAGCACTGCAGCTGTATTGAGCTCCATATACTGATCAGCTCTGAACCATGAGAAATATGCCGAGAAGACATCCTCAGGTACATGGAGCAGATGCAGTCCCACTGGTTTCCAGATCAGAGGCCAGATGAGTGAGTTCTCAAGTCTGTACATCTGCTTATAGCTTCTATAAGTAAGCACCTGATTAAATCCTCCAGAACATGCCAATGTCTGTGCAGAAATATACTGCTAAAGGAAGGGAGGACCAGGAGGGGAAGGCACTCTCGGAATCTTTGGAGAAAGAGAATATGTTGTAAGTAAAGCTACATACCATTAATTAACTTAGTATAATCACCCTGTAATTACACTGATAATCATTTATCTTGGGCTCAGACCAAAAACCTTAATGGGGAAAATCCATCATATCCAATTTTTGTCCAGATGCTTAATTCCACCACACAACTAATCCTAACGGTTCTGTCAGCTTCATTATGGTGCCATTAGAGACAGACAGAAAACTAGAAAGTGCTCTGAGCATCTGCCTCCCTCTTGTGCTTGTCCTAACCCATGGGGAAAATGGGTGGAGGGGAGATGGAAAACCCAAGCTACCATATTTCGAATAGACCTCATGAGTAGTTGTGCAAAAGCTGTTTAGAAATACTTTGAAAAGAGATCACAAGTAGGGGACTGATTGGTCATTGCTGGCACTAAGTGAGGAAATCTAGTGCCTTATAGTTAACCCCAGGTGAAGGGCTGGCATGAGGGAAACACATCATTTCAGTCCTTCTAAAACCTTTGCAAAGATTCAGATCCAGCAGCATGGAAAATAGAAATAAAGTTAGGCTTCCTGGGAAAATGTCATTTTTGTCAGTGCTAAACTTGGTCTGAAGTGCCATGACCCTAAAGTAGCACTTTAGGCATGTCTTGATTTGACCATTTTGCCATTACAAGCACATTATAGAACAGGGAAAAAAATTGTCTGTAGGCTACATGAGGAATGAATAACAAGATACTTGACCATTCTTCTCTTCCCTCAACTTGAAGCTGCTACAATTATCTGTATAAATTTAAAATATATATAACAGTTGCAGTCACTGAATGATTGAATAATTGGTTAATCGAACAAATTATTAACTCAAAATGAAAGAAGTTCTTGACCAAAGCACATTAACTCTCCTGGTTTAAATTGTCAGCCTTAAAGATCTTGTCATGTTATGTGACCAGATCTTCCCAGTCTTTTCAGACCTTTTTCTTAGCTTGCAAAAAATGTAATGCAAGTCTGCTCCTTGTAGGACTGTCTCGATTTTGTACTGCTGTTTTTTAGGAGAGAGACACTTCAGAATGAAGTCCTCCTTTGAAGCTGGAGCTCTTGTTCCAGAGAGGAATTTCAATGTTGGCAGCTTCTGTTTTATATAGGACCTGCACCCTGTTGCTTATTATTTCCTGGTAAGCATTGGTAAAGATGTCACATACACTGATCAATGCATTCAGGTCCCTGCAGTTAATTATGGCTCCAACAACCAACCAGCCTTCAAGGTCCTGAAACGCATGACTGCTTTCTTGAAAAACAACACCTACTTCACCTTCAAATGCATTCATGCTGTGGTCACAAAATGAATTCCACTAACATTCTCCCTTGTCCCCTACTTTTATTTTATTTTAGGAAATCCAAGCTAAGCAAAGTGCTGGTTTTTGCCCCCAAACAGAGTTGCACTGAGATTAAGTTTGTTATCTCCTATGTAAAATCACAGATCTAGTTGCCTGAATTCATGGACAGCTTCTTTGTGTGTTGTAAGAAAATAGATTCTACCATTGGGAAGGGACATATGGTCCTATGTGCTGCATTTCAAGGTGGTCCTGAAGAACTGGGCTGAACCCCTGAATGTGAATCTGTCTTCACCATACAGCCAGGGCAATAAACAGGGGAGCTCTGCTCATGTGCTCATGGAGGCAACACTGATGAGCACTCTGTGTGAGCTGGAGGAACAACAGGCATTGCTGTCAGTCCCTGCAAAGCGTGAACCTAGGGAAGGACAAGCATACAGGAGGATGGAAGGTTATGCTGGGAAGTGATGTACAGACTAAGGATTGATTGAGCCAGAACCTGACTTTGAATTTTTCTTCTATTAATTTGTCAACAGAGGTCAGCATTAGCTTCCTCTTCATCCCTGTTTTCTCCAAGAGGCTTCATCATCCTTCAGGGTAACAAAGCTGAAAAAGCTGGGAAGACTCATGTTTAGCCAGGTTATTTTGATGTACGAGAGACCTTGCAGCTCTTCTAGTTGTTTGGTTCTGGGCTGCTGTTGTAGGAGGGAGGCAGACAGCTCTGCAGGCAGGTAAAGTCATTAGCTGCTGCTCAGGCCACCTTCTGGAAGAACCCAAAGAAGAAAGATGAAAAATTTAGGTTTGAATGAGTATGTTAGTTATCATAAGTGACCCCTCTCTCACCTGTTCATAGCTAAGCCTTGTTAGTTGGCCCTAGACTACATTTAACTCTGGCACTCTCTGATGCTTAACATTTTCCTAGCAATTTTCTGGCATCTCCAGAAAGTCAATTACCCGATATGAAATCCTCTCCCTCTCTCCTTAGCTCACTCACATACACAGGATGGAGGTGATCAATGGAGACCTTACCAGTTATTTATTTAACAAGGGAAACAAAGCTAAACACAAAGAAGGATGATTAAAAAAAGAATGTTTAAACAAACTCCAAGAACAGCAGCTGATCCTTCTCTTTTGTAAACAAGGCCTTACTGTAATCTTTTTAACTCCTGCCACAAGCAAGATTTATCTTTGGACATCCTGCCCAGAAATCATTGCACTTCTCTGCAGCAGAATAAACATTCAAGGGACCAAGCCACATGGACGCACACAGAGGAGGAGATAGATAGGGGGACCTGGAGATCAAGCCAGTGAAAAAATGTTTCATTATGATGGCAAGTCTTGGGTTAGAGGAAAAAAAAAAAGGAAAAAAAAGGCAATGAAATCAAATCCCTGCCTTGATTGTATGTGGGTGGATAACTCACTTCCTTCACATGCTTCTTATCCACTGATGCTGCACACAGCATGAGAGTATTCAGACTCCTGCGCCTTCCCATCATCTATTTCTTAAATCACTGTGAATATATACAGAAAAAAAAGCTTTGAAATAAAGCTGGCACAGGGGAAGAAATGCAACTTCCCCAGCAGAGCTGTGGCAACGTGACAAACTCTTGGACCCCATCCAGTGAGCTGTAGCAACTGAAACTCAGGCCCGATGCTGCTGTAAGGCAATGGCTTGGTCCAGACTGAGATCTGCAGCGATTGCAGGAGGTGGAAGGGACACCTCTGTGTGCAGAATATGCATGACTGCACGTGCACAGTCTTGAGGCCTCTCTGCTGTGCCACTGAGCACCCCAGTAGAACAAGGAAGCATGCAGTACTGTTCTTTTATTATTATTATTATTTTTAATTTTTATTTCTTTTTATTTTGAAGTGCAAACTTCTGGGAAAATAACCAGGCAACCAAAGCTGGGTGCAGGAGTAATGACAAAATAAAGTTCCTTTGTGTTACAGTAATGCTGAGATCTCCTCTATACCACTAGTAGAAGGAAGCTCACAGTTTTTCAAAATGTTTATATTAGATACTCTAATGGCTTTCTTAGTAAATCCTGAAATAACAAACGTTAATACAGAACCTGATGGTGGGGAGCAGTTATATACTGATGGTTGCGCTTGATTGATCTGAACACCCAAAATATTTCCAGATTTTGTCAGATTCTGAAATAATCTGTTTTACTTATCCTATCAGGACAGGTAGGCATGACAGTGGTTCAGGTATCTGGCACTGTGAAACAGTGGGTATGCAGAGGGCTATGTAGTAAGGGTACAGGGTTGAACAGGATTGATCAGAAGACAGGTGGCAACATGGGACTGGATAGGAAAGAGACAAGTGAATGAAATACAGTTGAATTGGATGTAAGTTCTTGCTCTCTGCAGCCTGGCCACAGGCCTTGGCAAAGGGGTTCCCAGGGCCAACCATCCACTGCCAGCATGTCATTAATTACCGATAAAATTCACTTGCTATTGCACTTGTGCCTGGTGTCTGCCTCTGGCCAAGAGTGACATCATTTTGTCTGTGATCAACATCAAAGAAAGGAAAGAGAGGCCTAGAAAACCCACATAAATCTGAATGGAAGAAAACAAAGATGTGTCATCAGCTCTGGAGATGGCATGGCAAGGAGCAAAGTTTTATTACCACTTGTTTTGGGAGGACCTGTGCAGCTTGCTCATGGCTCTGCATGAGTAATGTGGTTGTCCTTGGTCCCTGACAGTGGAAAAAGAATTATATTGCAGTGTCACATATTTCCTCCCTCTTCAGTGGGTGAGCTAAAAAGCAACAGGAAGTTCGCCATCTCTGAGAACCATATTTTTGTCATTCTTTCACTGGGGAGCTGCTGTTTGTATCAGAGCTCCCGGATTCATGACAAGCCATTGATGGGGGTGTCCTCTGGTTTTCATTTTCTTCCTTACAGATGCAAAACTTGGGGCGTCTTCACAGGCAAGCTGGAGGAATGAGTCTGTGGTAGGAAGGATGGTGCCTGTGAAATGGTTCCTTAAAATGGAGCCCAAAGTCTCAGGACATTATCCTTGGGTGACCTGGGAAGGCCTGAGCTCCTACATAGCTGATGAGCATGTGACGCTACTGTTGTTAGGAAAATTGCAGCTGCAGGATAGTAGCCTGAAACTTTTTCCTGGGGTAGCTTCTTTTCTGTTAACATCCTTTTTTACTTTTAACTCTTTAATTTGGCTTTATGGTTTCATGCAACAAACCAGATATTTTTTAACTCTCTAGATCTCTCCAGTGACTCCAAAGGATACATGTTGACTCACAGACATTTTTTTCCTCTTTTAGGTTAAATCTGTTTTTTTTTTTATAATGCATAAAGCTATAAACAAATGATGAAGAAATCCATCTTTCAAAAATAGCTGGAGATGGTCAGGGCATGTGGTCTACTCATGCAGAAAAGAGGAGCATCTGGTCTGAAGAAAAGGCTGCAATGGCTCCAGCAGCAAATTATAGTCATGGAGCTGTAGGCTTGCACCTGTCCTGCAGGCAGCAAAGGAGAAGGGGAAAAAGATTTCCGTTTTTTTTAAACTCAGAGTTATCCAATAGAACTCATTCTGGCAGCCCCCCTGATTCTTAAAATGAATAAATTCAAAGCTGTGGTGACTACACTGAGGTACAGTAGCTAATGTGTACTTTTCTGCCACTGTCTTTAACTGATCTTGAGAGTGGCTGGCTTGTAGGCCAGGGATGTGGTTTACCAGGAATGTGAAAGAGTAATTTGGCTCTAGTGCCCCAGTCCCACTAGCCTCAAAACATGGTTCAGGTTTGCAGGATAGAGGAACTGACCTCTCTCCTTTCCTACCCCTCCCTCCTTCTGTACCTCCCTCCCTCTGTCTGTCCCCATACCTTCACCCTCTACCTGATGTTCAAACCCAAGCCTCAGTGTCTGTACTAGCAGGGAGTGGATGTACCCTCCAATACCTTTCACTTGGATAGGTTTCCTGATAAAGAGGAAAAGGAGCTGAAAGTGTCAACCTATAGGAGAAAAACCGTATCAGTGCAGCAGTGACTGGTGGCAGGTTTTTGCTTCTGTGAAGAACTCAGATGAAGAACTTTCAACAATGCCATTAGATGCAATGATGGGACAGAAAGACCAAATTGGGGTCTGGAGCAGGATTAATGCTTTAGTTGGGTCCAGGTTCAGAATCAATTTTGAGCTGATCTTTGCACGCAAAATTGTCAAGAATGAATTTCCCATCCTGTCAGAATTCCAGAGAGCATAAATAAATTATCCTGGATTGATGCAAATGATTAAAACTCCAGATGATTCATAGAATGCAACTTCTGCAATTTCTTGACTTCTGAAATATTGAAGTAACTATGTGGGAATCTTCTATTTTGGTATAGTCCAAACACATCACTACACATTCTATATAAAGGTATACAAATGGCTTTAAAAATTGTGTTAGCACTATTTAAATGTTTTAGCTTGTAAAAAAGTAATTCAAATAAATTACAAGCTCCATGAAATGCTCCAAGGAAGTCCAAATGAAAATCTAATTTCAGAATGATTTACTCTTGCTGAAAACATTCCAGCAAAGCACGTCTATTTTGACAAAATGGCATTTCCTAATGAAAAAACACACACATTCTTTGCTATTCTATCTTTTCTGCTTGTTGACCTGTTCATTTTTCAACTGAAATTGCAAATTCCTCTTCAAGGATATTTTTCTTCCCTTCAGTCCATTGGAGACAAGTAAGTTTCAATTATCTTCCTCTAGTAAAATGTAAAAGCTAGTATATTTAATCATGCATCTCACAGAAAATGTGACTTGTCAGGAGATATTTCAAGCAAGAGATATTACCCATGAAAGAAACTGTAGTTATGTGCCAGGAACACAGAGACAGATTCCCAAAGGAAATAAATAAATAAATAAGCAGTGAAAGACTGAGCCAGTCTCACAGAAGCATCCTTTTGCTTTGGCCTGGGAAGTAAAACACCCAACATACCATTTCCTCTCTTAACTAAGAGGGACAAGGATTAATCAGCTCTTGAAGTAGTAATAATTTAAGCAAACGGAATGCTAGCAATGCTCAGTTTCAGGGGAAAGTTTATAGTGCTTATATCATGTCTGCTTTACTTTAATAAAATGTAAAACACTTTCAAATAAACTATATTTAATGGACTAGAGATACAAATCCTCTGGCACTTTTTCCCCCCTGTTCACATCCTGGTTGCTGTGTAATTCCTTATTTTTCATGTCGTGCAATTTCAGCATTTGCTGTATCTTGCTTGGCTCTTGGGGGCTGGATTTCATGTTCGATCAGGGCAGTAACATTGTTCCTCTGGAAAGGAAGAGTGGTGAGATTGGAAAAGTCCAAACTGTACCCCAGAATTTTGTTTTGCATAGCAATATCTTTTTTCAAAGTTTATGTTGTTCTTCATCAGAGAGCGCTACAGCCCACAGACTAAAACAATGTGTTCACGGTTGTGTTCTTTGTCAAAGATAATAACAGAAAATATAATTGGTTGACCCCACAGTAACTGACTGGTAGTCACAGTTCAGCCCTCAAGATTATTTATTTACAGATCTTATTTATTATGGCTGTGCACAAAAGATACCAAGGTGCCTTTCTGATAGCTCTTGGAAAGGCCTTGAACAAGACAACAACAGGAGACTGCAGCAGTGGAGGTAAATATTAAAAAGGGTTGCTTATCTTTGGTGACAAGAATTTAATGTTTGAAAGCCTCTGTGTCTCCTGGGTAGTGAGAGAAGAGCCCCAGACTTAGAGCAGCTTTCAGTGACTTTGGAGGAAAGGAGCATGAACTGGGGGTTGCAGAAGGCCTCAGTAAGTCCATCAGGTACCATCAAGTACCCACATGAAGCCTCTGCAACTGGCTCTGCTTTATCCCACAGTCAATTTAGTTTTAAAACCATAGAAACCTGATGTCTGTATTCAGAAGCTGGAACATGAGAGTGGAAACATTTTGCAATTGGGCAGTGGGGGAAACTTTGTTGGCTTTTTCTTCTTCTTTTTTGCACAACTTGGTTAAAATACTGCTCTAAACCACTGGTGACAGCTCCCAAGAAAAAAGAAATACTTTGAATGTCACGAGGTCCAGGCTCATCATTTGAGTACTAAGAAAAGCAGATGGTTCAATGCTCTTGATAGACACACATTCCTGATGCACTTGCTCTGTGCCTGGCTCTTTTTGAGTTTGTCCCCTGAGAATGTGATGCTCATCCAGATCCAATGGGGTGTTGCCTGCAACAAGAGGCAACCTGAACGGTCCTTCCCAGAGAATTTGTCTCCCACACAGCACCAGAGGAGGTGGGTAGCATGTCCACATTGCTAGAGCTTGGTAGCTACTGATGACAACAGGGAGAGGATTGGGGTTTTTGCTAGTATCTCCACATTCACCTGGATGGAAAATATTCAGGATCCTACAGCGGTGTGCAGCCAAGACAAAATATTCTGTGGGCAAAAAGGATGATTAGAAAGTTAACCTGTCCTATCCTTTATCCAGAGAGGAAACTCTTTGTGTTTAAAAAACACGGGGAGGCAAGAATCCCTTCCAGTATCCTGGAGGCCTTATCATTTCTGTAAGGAGAAAAAACAGAACAGCTTTGAAAGGCAGCAGTTGTGTTTATTTCATTCTCTTCAGAGAGCTGTTAAATCTCTGTGTACAGCGAGGTTAGTCCCTGGCTTTCATCTGGCTATTCTGATGAATTAGCAAAGTCACTGGCAGATACCACTTGTGAGTGGTACCCCAAGACTCTTCCTCTGCCCTGACCTCTTTACTGCTGTGCTGTGTTCCCAGGGTGTTCTGCACCCTAAATCTGCAGTGCAATTCTCATCCCATGTCTGTACCTCTGATTTCTATGTCCTATGTTGGGTTTTAATATTATTCATGGCTTCAGGTAAGGAGTATCCTCACCCTGCTTTACAGTCATCCCAGAGCTAAACCATCCAGGGACTTCTAGTCCAGATATAGAGGTTGTAGGTTGCACTAAAAGAGATTAAGGAAAAAGAGGCCAAAAATACATGTGGTTTTGATTTTGTTTTTTTTCCCTGTGACAGTCTAAAGAAGAGGAAGACAACTGCTTGTCTTCAAATAAACAGTTTAGGGCTGTCCTTGGAGTGGGCTGAGAAAAGGCATAAGGAAGAAGTTGAAGTCCTGGGAGTCTTTTGCAAATATGTAGGAAGTGACTTTTAGTTCATTAAGGACCACATAACCTGTTAGAGAGGAAACTTAGGTAAATTCTACATCGATGATGAAAAGATGATCTGCTGGTTTTCTAAAAGTACATGGTTGCCCCTTCTGTCCCACCTCTATTAGAAGAGCAAGACTGCAGGCAGCATGTGGGCATGCCAGTCTATTATCATAGACATGCCTTTGCTACAAAAACGGAGCATCTTAGGCCTTCATTTTGGTGATTTTTTTCTATCATAAGACTGGTATTTTCTCTGTTGAGAGAGGTTTAGGCCAGGTAATGTCCAGCTCAGTCCTTGCCAGCTATCTGTGTCTGTTGCTGCAGAAGGGCACATAGGGTACATGTCTCTTGCCCTTTAGAAATATGTTGCCAGAAGAGCCAAAATACAACTAACAAGAAAAAAATGCTCTGCACAATAAAACAGAATGTCATAAAAGTGTCAGCGCTTCCAAACCTTTCCCTGGTGGGTCACAGCAGAAATATCCATCGTTCCTTTGGGACACGTCTCCTGCCATCTGCTTCTCATTCACTTTCCCCCTTGTGTCACCCCTTGGAAGGATTCTGGAAAGGAGGGCTTGGCACCCATTGCCAGGAGATTTGCATCCTTTATTTTGATTTGAAGGGTTCTCTCCTCTGAGGGAAAAGTTGGCATTATCCAGTGACACAAGTTAAAAAAGGAAAACAAAGGGATACACCCAGTTCTGCTGCAATTCTCAGATTGATTTCTGAGATTCAGGTGAAAGGCAAGCCAGTGTTTTTCCACTTAATGGCTAAGAAGAGTTTCTCTCTGGGGTCGAGTGAGAAACTTCTGTCCCTGTGGCTCATTTGTTTCAAAGCTGACTTGGCCTGGCTGTGTGCTGGAGCTCAGAGAGGTTTTTAGCACTTATGAAGGTGACCCATTGCCTCGAGGCAGCTCTTGAAGCATGAAGGCTTATTTTCAGACTCTTAGGTCAGTCCAGGACTGCAGGTTACAACCCTTCAAAGTTCTTACTTGTCCCTTTTGCGGGTGTGGTTTTTCCCTTGCTGCCTTGTGCCAATTTGGTTCACCAGGTGGCACAATAGAGAGTCATCAGCTCAACCCTGAACCCTACCCCTGGGGTGGGAAAAGGTTGAATGATGTGTCTTTGGCAAACCTG
This sequence comes from Athene cunicularia, assembly GCF_003259725.1. Classification (NCBI taxonomy): domain Eukaryota; kingdom Metazoa; phylum Chordata; class Aves; order Strigiformes; family Strigidae; genus Athene; species Athene cunicularia. The sequence continues at coordinate 21,260,150 of NW_020799107.1, forward strand.
AGACCCAAACTCTGGGGAAGGAAAGAGGCTTTTTTTAGTGTGACCCCATCTGTCTTTGTCCCAGCCTATCCTGGGAGATATTCTCTCACTCATCACTGACAAAACTGTCAGCCTGCTGACCTAGAGACATCCCCTCCCAGCCCTTCAGCCGACCAGATGTGCGGGGAGAAGCAGCCAGCCCAAGAAATCCTAGTTTTTCACCCACACCATCCTATCACTTTTCCTACCTCAGAACAGATGGGCATTATCTTCCAGCTGGATTCTACCTCTGCAATTTGCCATCACATTTTTGGGGGGCAAGGCAGTGGCAAACTCAGCCTGTACTTGCATGTGTCACAGGGAGGTGTAATAAACCCCAGCACTGCCTGTAATTCCACAAGATTTCCCTGTGTTGCTACCCACATAACTTTTGTGATTAGAGAAATGATCAAGATGTACTCAAAATACAGTCAAATATCATCACGCTTGCCATTCGGGCTGCACAGTTTATCCATGCATCTGCAGGGGCACAGAAAGGAAGGGGCATGTAAAGTGCATGTCTGCAGTCTAGTCCTTGTTATCTACTGCTGACAAAGCACGAACTTTTTAGGACAACGCTTCTCATGAGGTGTGGTATTAATGCAGCCTTGGTTTGCTTCATTCTTTTGTCTTCTGGATGCCTGAAAGTATTATTTATCCCTGTGATTTAGATCAGCACAGAGCTCAGCAGTCTCACTTGTGGAGCAAGCTCCCACAGTCCTGGCAGTCAGGCAGCCGTCCTCACCCCAAAGAGCTTCTCCCCGCACATAAGCCAGCAGTTTCCAGAAGGAAAATGGAAGGGAACGGAGATGCAAAGTCTGCCCAAAGTGAGGAGGAAGGAGCACAAAGAAGGAAAGGGGAGGGAGCAGATGCCATCCATGTGCATTTGCTGGCTTCTCTCAGACGTGCTGTGATGAGCCCCCATGGCACATGTTGCGCTCCCTCTGCTCACAGGGGAGCGTGAGAGGGGAGACGAGCTCTCTTACACATACCCTCCACTTTGGCTTTGGTCTCAAACAGATGTCAGCAGGCCAGGCTGGCAAAATATGACCCTCCCTCTGGAGAAGAAGAACTAATTGTTGCTTACTGATCCCAGAAGGTCTGGGTTTCACGTAACTGCCTTGCAAGGGAATTAACTCTAACATCCGACAAGTGGTTAATTAAGGCCTTGTGCTTCATTACTGGTCTATCCTGTGAACATCAGAATGTTATACAGCTGAGTAAGTGCCACTCAGACACACTGAGAAGCTGGGACAATCTTTAACATATTCAGCAGGAAAGATTTGTTTCACAGCTAGCAGGAAAATTGCCGCTTCCCCTGCTGCCTGTGCAACAAGCAATAATCGCTTTCTATACCTGCCTCAAAGACCGGGCAACTGTACGGGGTGCTTCAAGCACTGCAAATTGCAAGCTATAGTCCTACCCCACTGCTGAAGTGCAGTTAGCAAAGGACCTGAAACGTTTTTCTCAGCCCTGATGCAAATAACCCTGCTCCCTCCCCTTCTGAGATTTTCATTTTAGAGCTAGGGAAAAATGCACTGAAGGAAGAGAGAATTCTTGGCAAGATCTGCAACTGGCTGCCAACCAGAATCTGGGCTACAGCAAGGCGACCAGTTTGAAACCAGACTGTCCCACATGGAGGACGGCACTCCGCGAATCCACTGGGATTTCATTCAAATGGCTAGGGAGGGTAGGCTCACCAGATGATGCCGATTAGCATAGCTCAGCATTACCCCTCTTTGTAAACGCCAGGAAATCTGTCCTTTATTGTCTAAGCAACCAAATACACACACACACATACACACACACACGGTCTTTGAGAGGACTGGTGTTGATGACAGGTTTGAACGCTTGGTGCAAACACTCTTGTGCCCAGTGGACTTCTGTGGTCTTTCCTGAAATACTTATTTATATGTTTGTTTGCTTTTATGAAGAAGTTCAAGAGCTTTTTTCTTTGTGCAAACACAGATGATGATATCAGCCCACATTTCTATCATACTTTTGTGTGGCTCTGTTCCTTTTTGCAAACAAACTGTTTCTAGGTCTGAGTCACCTGCCTTCAGTTGCAATAGGCTCCAGTATCCCCCTTTGTGCCCAGCCATTGGACTATCTTTGCTGTCATGCAGCTTCAATCCTCCTTCTCAATGCCCAGAACAATAACAAATGAATATAAAATTTCAGCAGAGAAAGTACTAATTGTATTAAGCCACTGATGATGCAGGTTGCTTTCAGGCATATAACCAGTGATGTCTGACAGGCGGGGGTTTTGTGGGTCAGGATCTGTAGCTGAGATTTCAGGGTTTCTCTCAACAGAGAAGTGAGGAAATGTTGGGAATTGCAAGGAGACTTGCAGGTGAAGAATTGCTTTTCACTGTGAAGTTGCTGGGGACAGCCACAGCATATTAAGGTCATGAGTAAAACATAAGCCTATAGCCCTCAAAATTCATTACTCTATTCTTAACTCTATTAATGCCTACATGTACTTGGGACAATCATGTCCCTTCTCCTGGCCTCAGTTTCCCCATCTGGGAAATCAGGATCCTGTTCCTTACCTCCATTTTAAAGCTCTCTGACATCTATCCATGGCAAGTGCTATAGCATAAGTTAGTACCAGGAATATTTTCACTCCCAAGCGATATAGTCAACTCAAATATTTACAAATGTTCGAAAGTCAAATATTTGAAAATCACAAGACATATTTTTTCCATGAATGCTAAAAGGAAACCCAAAAGTGAACATACTCTGTCTACTTTGCTGAACGTTTGACTATGTGCAAACATGAGAGTAATTGCAGCGTGAATTGCCTGTCTGAAAGCATTAATTACCTTTAAAACCAGATGCAATAATCTAGAGATACTCTGGGTTTTGTGGGCTCTCACCCTGACAAATATGAAAATGGTATTAAAATCAGCAACACAGTTTACAGGAATTTTATGAAAGAGAAGAAAAAACTGCTCCTTTTCTTTAAGATGGTACTGAGTATCTGTTTCAGGCTTTTGTTTTTCTCTTGCCTCCTTCTCTTCACCATCTTCCCTTGTGCAACATGACTATACATTGCTATCGTTCAAAATATTGAACATAACAGTTTTTGAGTGCTTTGTGCAGCAGTTGCTCTCTGTGCAAACCAGGAATATTAGACATTGGCCATTCATTGAAGCCAAGGGAAAGAACTTAGGTATATTTTCTCCTCTTTTTATTGAGTCTTGGTGATACTAGTCTCCTATTAAAACCTGTCCCAAAGGTCTTACAAGAGAACGAGCAGTAAAACAGAGCAGGCTTTGAGATTCTGACTGAGCGAATTTCTGTGTCTCTTTGGGGTTACAGCCTGCCCCGAGCTCAGACTGCAACCACAGCCATTTCTAACTGGAGGAGAATGCAGAAACAGAAATGCAGAAACTTTGAGGGTTAACTTTTAGAGGATTGGAGGGGAAAAGAAAAAAAATCTTCTTTTGCTTAGTGGGTAAAATCACAGTGTTTCTTCTTCCTCTCCTCCCTCCTCCCAGTCAGGACAAAATAAATACTGTAATTTCTAATGAAATCAGGAAGGGGGTAATAGTTCCTGGAAGAGGAAGAGAGAGACTGTGAGGAGATCCCTGCCAATGGTGTTCAGTTACTACAGAGAGAGCACTGAGCAGCCCCAGGAAAGCACTTTGTGGGACAGATTCCTTTGGCTAACTGATCAGATTTCGCTTTTTCATTGGGCGACAAATTTTTTCACTTTCTTGCTCTGGCATGTGTTCCTACCATGCATTTTAAAGCTGGTCTGTTGCAAACAGCCTCAATCTGTCCTCTCACATGCCTGCAGAACTAAACGCCATCCTGTCCCTTTTTCTCTCCCTGCTGAGGTGCTCTGGGGGGGTATATTGCCAGGAATCGTCAGCGCTTCCTCAGAAATGTTAATTATACCAATCAAAGCCTTGTTTGCAGGCCCCATACTGAGCCCTGGAAATTCTGGGAGTCAAATAATAGGGATGCCACTGCTAAAGATCAGAGGGAGCATCTGGGAGGGACTGCAGTGAGGACAGCAGCATGATCTACTATCTCTTTGTAGTCTGTGAACGCTGTGACTCCCAGCACTTCTAGTAAGTGATGCTGGAGCATTTTTATCCAGTCAGCAAACTCCACTGACATCCGTACATCGCTGCCCACCCGCAGATGCGATCCACTATTTCTCTTCTAGTTTAGTGTCTGGGACCTGCAGCACGGTGAAGAAAATTTAGATCTTAACCTCCGTCGTTTTGCTGCTGTGCTATTTATTGTAGTGGCTGTTTTGAATTCATACAGCACACAGAGGGTGCTCAGCCATGGACCGTTGTGTCCCAGATGCTGTAGAAATGCTAAAGGAAAAAAGACAGACCATGTCTCAAGGAGTTTACGATTGAAGCATAAGGAAAGGGTTAAGATATTCTATAGATAGATGGGGAGTAAGTACAAACCAGGGAGCTACATGTTGGATATTGCTCAACATCATACTAGGCAGGATGTGATGTTCACAAAGATATAATAAAAGCCATTGGGAGAGCTAAAAGTGGAGTCTGGATACCCTCACTCCTCCTTTTGCTTTAACTCCAAAGTGAATTTCCTCCCTTTCTTACATCCTGGGATTTCTTTTAACCATAGTGTTTAGCTCTCTGAAGCTGTGAGTATTTTGTTTTTCAGTCCAACTGGAGCCATTTCCTCAGGTCAACATCTTGTGGAGTATTCCTGGCCCATTCCAGTGACGCCTATCTGGACAAAACATCCTCTTTCCAAACTTTTGCAAGCAATGTGCATGAAAACACACAAAGGTCACAAGCCACCTCCATTAGCCTGGTTCTCTACAGTGCTCTCTGGTAACTACAGGCATAAGAGCGGACCCCTCTCCTCCAGGTCAGAAGAATTTACTGCAAGATGGAGGCAGCTCCTGGGATGTGAGGACAGTGGCATATTGTGAGAAGGAGGTGTGAAGATGAGAAAGAGCAAATTAAATGTACTGTTGAGGATCTGTGGGTCTGTGCACTGTGGACAGGCAGGTTTGCACCACAGGCTAGTGGGGTGACACTATCCAGTGAGGTGCAGACCTGGAGGGCTGGGGGATTTTGCAACTCGTGGGTACAACAGTGTGCCAAGCTAGGCAGGGAAGGCAGGAAGAGGAGGGGGAAAGCTTCACTCCAACATGTATGTGCAATGCACACACACACCCTGTTACAGTCCTGAGCTTTGGAAAGGATTAAAGACACACGCTTGTTCCATTAACTGAAGTATAGAAGAGGGAGGTGTGTGTAAAGGAGCGGGGAAGGGAGGGGAGGGAGAGCAGAAATAATGTAGTGCATTAATGAGATAAGAACTAGACAAGGACGAATAATGTATTGTTACACCCCAGAGACAAAAGGGCAGCTTCCAGAGGGCTGAGGCTTACAGTCTAATCATCTTGACTTTGTAATGTTATACAAGTAGGGGCACATTCTGTGGCTTGGGAGACTTTGCTGAGTAAAACCCTGCAAGCCACAGAAAAATGCTTAAGCAGCCTTTTAAAACCTGGCAATGATCCAGCCCTTTTCCATTCCCCATACCCCCCTTCTTCTATCCCCACCCCACCACCGTTAACACAGCCAGAAAAGCAGGAAAACCCTTGAGACAGAAAATCTTTATTGGTGATGATATAAAAAGCTTTTAAAGACAATGGGAGGATTAAAGCATTAGGGCCAGTCACTGCGTTCCTGTAAGTGATCAGGTTGGCAACAAAATATTTAAGCTCCCATGTAGCCAAAGACTTTGGGTTCAGTGAGAAAAGGGAGAGCGGTTAAGTGGGAAGGACTCCTGACCGCAAGATTTGACTTGGTTCTTGATGTAATGGGGATTGGCCCCTGCATGCTTTCCCCTATCTCCTGGTGGAGGTGGAGAGAGGATGGAGGAAAGGGTCAGGCAGCGATGAGCAGCATCTTGATGGGCTGTGACCTTGGCAGCCGAAGGCCATCTTGCAGCAACCCTCACTCCTAAATGTCATCCTAACACTCTCGATCTGAACATGCTGCCCTTGCTGCTGCTGCTATTTCAGGAGGTGGCAGCTCCCTCCACGTTCGTCTGGAGCCACCAGTGTGTAATTTGAAACAGCAAAATCAGTTTTGGTTGAACTTCCCACTTCAGGATAAGGCTGGGTCTGTTCTCTCTCAGCTGCACAGTCACTCAGCACTTCCCCAGCTCCTATCTGCAGCGCCGCAGCTCTCAGCTCCTTCGGATAAGTGCAGCACAGTCAGCTCCTGCCTGTACCAGCCACAACCCCAAGCCCTGCCATTGATTACAGCCCATTCAGATCGCCAGGCTGATGTACACCACCCTCTTGCTGGCACTGGTGCTTATGGAGGGGTTGCCAATGGGAGGCAAGTTTTAAAGGCATGAGGTCGAGCTGTACCCATCCAGAAAAAAAAAATAAAAAAATTCCAGATATATATTGGACCGGTCTGGATATGTGCAGAGCTGGGTGAAGAACAGAAACCAGGAAGCCTGATGTGGTTCTTCCAGCCTGTCTCTGATGCTGAATGAGTCTGGCAGGACTAACACCACCCTAAACGGTGGTCATCCCAGATGAGTTTCCTCACAATTCCTGCTAGCAGTCCTGCTGCAGGCCAGGAATATCACAACTAGCAGGAGTTTCACATGTCTGTGGGCAAGTATTTTCTGAAAGGTTAATACTGTGGATGATCTGAGGATTGTCTTGGAAAATCTGTGAGGGGAGAAAAATATGAGACTGCTTAGCTGGGAAATTTTGAATAGAATGTACTCAGGGCGAGCAGGTCACAGGTATCCAGGGACTGAATTGTAGATGCACAAAGTGTCTGGATTGTTTTTCAGAATGGTGAAATAAGCTGTCAAACACTCCACAGACAGGAAAGAAAAAAAAAAATAAAAGACAAGGAAGAGAGTCAGACATGCTCCCTGTAGCTGAAAAATTCACCAGAACAAATAATTTTGGAAGACATCTGTGTTTCTTCTATTAGAATAAGAGTAGGTGCTGATTTAATCCCAAACTACTACATTTTCCCTGGTTTCAGACCCAATGCTCTATCTTCTTAACACCCAAAATCTTTTTGCTCCTGTAGAATATGTTCCAGTTTAAAAAAAAAAAAAAAAGAAGTAAAAAACCCCTTATTTTTGTTCCTTAATTTCCAGATGTCTGCTTTAACCTTCTGATAATTTTATTTTTCTTTGTTGAAGGAGAAAGAGGCCCTTTCCTGCTGTGATTTATTGAAAATTGTCAGATTGACCTTCTCTCAGCTTTCATGGTGATGTCAGTTCTGAGCCCTCGATCTGTGCTGTACCAGACTAGATCTTCAGTGGCTACTTTAATGATTTTTCATTCATGGGTTCATGTGCCCTGGAGTCTGCCCCCTTACCTCCCTCCTTTCTGCTCTCTCTCTTTCCCTCCCCATAATCCTACCATCAGTTGAGCTAAGAGAACATATTCCTGTTCCCTACTCTTTATTCTTATGATAATGTTCATAAGTGCTGGCACACTTTCCAGCTATGACTAAGCATTGCAAGAGGCAGGAGGAGAGATGGGACTAGTGGAACATCTTATTTGGGGAAGGCTTAAATAATTTCTACAGGTTTACACTGCAGGAGGCAAGAAGGAATTCACTTGACGTGCAAATGGACCTGAAGGTGGTAAGGTTTGGAAGGGTTCTCCTGTCCTATGAGGATTTGTTTCAAAGTGTTGGACCCACTCCCAGAAAAACTTCTGTGTCTCTTCCACATGAAAGTTGTCCTTATGGTAGAAAGCTCTGTGGTTGCAGGGGAATAAAGTTGTCAGACATCTTTCATCTTTTGCTAGTAGCATTGATATGGCTGTGACAGCAAAAGGAGATCATTGAGACAAGATTTGTCCAGAGAAGGAGAGATTTTCCAACTATAACTACATGTCTGGTTTCTCAGCCCCAATCCTCCAGGGAGACTTACAAAATACCCTAGAAATCTATGATGGAAAACGAAAATCCATAATCCTACTGTATACCAAAAATGGTGACTCCAGAAGAGTTTCTTAGTGTCTCGAATAATACACATGTATAAAATCATAATTTAACCTTCATACTGTCAATGACAAGACTTTAGCATCTCACAGGCAATCATTGCATGCTAGGGGACAGACGGAGACCAGTGCCAATTTTCCTTTTGTCAACATCATCTGTTCTTCAAGACCTGAAGGCTCCTTTCCCTCAGAGCGTCAAACCGATCCTGACTACAATGTATTAATGACTCAATGCATCTCCCATTGGTGCTTGAGAAACCATCAGCATTTCTGAAGAGATGGTCATAATACTCATTCCCAGCTGTTCAGGTCAATGGCTACTTTATAACAGTTTTCCCCAAAAGATAATGGCTTGCACATGCAGAAGATGAACTTTTTTTGTTTGAAATTTCCAAAATGACAAAGCCTTCATATCCAGGTATATTGCTTTGCATCAATCCGTCTGACTGGTGCAGATATGATTAACTAGCACTAAGTTGTCTTCTACCAGGAGCTTGCATCTCCTGGACAACTGGTGACAGTTAAAACCATTTCTATTGTTTAGTGCTATAGGAAGCTTGCAACCTATCTGTTCAAACTGTTCCTAATGAGTTGTTTATTGATCAGTATGAAGTTTCGGGCGCAGAAAATCAGCATGGAGGCTGCAAACAGCAGTTATTTCTCGTTTCCCGCCCTCAGCTTGGTCTTGAATTAGTTTCAGATTCAGCAGCCTGTTCTTTGGGGTGGATTCATCCACATGTGAATTCAGAGATATTCAAATGGTGGGTTCAAATCTGGATTTGGATTAAGCAAATTTAGATTAAGATCTTGCCAATTTTGTTTAAAAGCCTTGTTTAAAAGTATTGACAAAATAGTAATGAAAAAGTAGAGTGGCAATATTCTCATTCCTCTTCTTTAGTAATAATACAGGACAGATGAAGACTAACTCAGTTTTTTCTGACATTAAGAGCTGAGAACATGCTGCTTCTTGATATGCAAGCTGAGAAGATTGGAGCTGGAAACAATTGAGAAGACATAAATCAAAAGTCATGCAGTGTCACTTTTTGGAGGTAATAATTTTTTTCTGATCGTGGCCATAACCACACTTCAAACTCTGTTTGCTTCAATCCTGGGTCCATTTGGAACTTTAAGAACAAACATATCAAGGGGGGAGGGGGGCAGAAGAATCTTTTTTGGTAAGTGACTCACTTCAGGCAAGATGATTTATCGTGTGAAGAGCATTGTGACACAAACAACAAGTGATCAACAGTGAGATATTGCATGTGAAGTATTTCCGTATTTTCTTAGGCTACCAAGTGGTTATGTGCTGGTCTCATTCTTTTAACCAGTAGTAGGCAGCAGGGTGAAAATGTGTTGCTATTTTTTAATGGTATTTCAGAAATTGGACATGCTGGTGACTGAGGAATGATAGTTACATCAGCTCCCTTTGAAAAGGTTAGTCTTGCTATTCTTAAGTACTTTATTTTAAGTATCCTTTTTTTTTTGTTGTTGGTTTTTTTTTGTTTGTTTTTTTTGTTTGTTTGTTTGTTTTTTTTTTATCGAGCTCAGTGCCAGAGGTCCTGATGCTGTGCATGGAAATACAACACTATGTATAGTACACCACCATAGATATGTCCCACACTTTCCTTTCTAAGGTCACACAGCACTGGCAACACACAAAGCCATGGTAGTTGGAGATGGAAAAGAACTTAATTAGCTCATCTATCTCCTTTGAAAGCTAACTCCTTGCCAAACATTTTTTAGGAATTTAGTCCATTCTAACTGAAATGTTCCAAGCATTTAAGATCTCCTCTTATCTCTTGGGAGACCACTTAAAGGTCAAATACATATCAAGAAGCTCTACGATAATGTTTAAGCCACAAATTCCACTTCTTAGCTCCACTTTTTCACTAGGAGCTCTGCTTCCCTGGGCTACCCTAAGTAATTCCTTTATTTCCTTGACCCTTTCATGCCCTTCATAAGATTAGTGTAGTGCTACTTATAAACTCTTCAAGGCAGTGACTGGATTTTCATTTGTCCTAGTGCTGCAGAAAAAAAGATTATCACCATAAATGACTAGAATTAATATCTTCAGCTTCCCAAGAATGGTGTGGTTTTTTGGTTTTGTTTTCTCCAATAAACTTATTAATTGAACATTTTATATGAAGATAATGTAGAATTTCAAAATAATCACTAAGTGGGTCTGTGGAGGATTCCATGATTCCAGCTTCCCCAGCTGCTGGCCATGGACTCTTGTTAATGTTCAAAATTTCATCTGGCCTGTCATGAACCATCTTTCCAAACTTCTCACTGCATAGTAAAGGCAACAGGATCTCGTGAATCTGCAGATTACTCAGCATGACCTGGAAAGTTACTAACAGTCTTTCAGTGACAGTCTGGGAATCATCTTCCCTCTACAGAGTTATGATCTGCTTAGCTCCATTACAAGGTCATGCTTAACCCTGCAGTGACCCATTTGACACTGCACTCCTGTCTAATTTTCTATCTGCTTGCCATGATTTACCTTCTTGATGCAGTTGCCAGCTGCAGCTGGATGCACCCTGAATTTTCTTGCTCATCCATAGGTAGTATTTAAAAGGGGAAAGTGCATGGCACTAAGCCTGAATTTTTTATTATTTTTTTTCTCTTGATGCAGACATACTGCTAAAGCAGCTGGGACTCCAGGCATTGTGACCACATGAAAGGCTTTGGCTTCGGCCCTTGCCTCTTACAGAGGTAAGACACAAGATATATGTAATCAATGTCCAGCCAAGCATCTACAGCATGGCTACAACTCTGGAGCTGAACCTCCCTTCCTTTTCAAGAGATGTCTGAGAGTCCTAAAGGGCTACTAAGGGCTGTGTTTACCACCCATTTGTCCAGGGGAAAAGAGGGGCCAGATGGATGGAGACAAACCAGCTGACTCTCAGTGGAGGAGCCTCTCATGTGCTTGCAGTTGGAACCTGCACTGTGTCCCTCCCAGTTTTCACTACTACGTTGAACTAAGTCTGCATGAAGTGCACAGTATGAGAGCTCTGAGGACTGGAAAGCATTAAGTCAGTAGGGTTCCTCACAGAGTTATGGCCTCATTTCCACTAGAGCATCATAAGCTCTCATGTCTAATAGCTGCCCTATAAAAGAGCAGAAGGAATGGATGCTTCCTTGTGTCATTATCAGTGTGACTTTTGATCCACAGCCAAGCTTAAAACATCTCCTGGTTGGATCTGTCCAAATGCTCCAGTGGCACTCAAGTTCTTGTTTCAAAGAAAGGGTGGTAGCACACAACTCCTTTTAAACTTGTTTTGTTCTGTTTTCTGTGTTTAATATATTCAGAGTTCATGACAAATGTACTTCTCTGGGGTTAGTCACTGAGGTAGAGGAGTCAGCTTTTTCCTTGTGTTCTAGTACCCAGATGCTGTAAACACCATGAGGTGATTAGATTTCATATCCATTTTTCCCTGTGCAACTGAAGTATCAAAAGCAGTTACAGGGAAATACACAGCCTTACAAATGCCAAGAGTGAGGTATTTAATTTGAGTTTGCCCAAATGAGGGTATTTCCAGTCCCATTTGGGGTCCCTTATAGGGGTTCTTTAGGATCAGGAGGTTCCACCCACAGACTGAACGATAATTTTGTAAGGGGAAAATGCACATGGGGATTAACTAGAGACCACCCACTGCATTTGCGATCTAATATCACCGTTTGCAGCTCTCCAGAGACAGAGAAACCAAAGTTTATTCCTTCCTGCACCACTGCTGAATGCATGGCCTTCACAAGCAAACCAGAGAGGCCACAGAAGACTCAAGCTGAGGTGCCACTGCAGGAGGCACTATCATTACATTCTGTTCAGCAACTAGAATGTGCTTTTCAACAAATATTGCTATGAATTAACATGAGCGTGAGACCCAAACTGCATATGTAGCCTTGTGCTGGGCTCTGTTACAAGTGCAGAGAGAAGAACTGTTGTAATATTTTTTAAGCTTTTTGTAAGGTTGGGAAAAGCTGCTCAGGGAATTTCCTAAAAAGCACTGATTACTGTTGGAATTTGTAGATTCATCTAAATTAATGATTTTTTGGGGAAAGAGTTGGTTTTGACCATGCTCTGCATTTGTAAGTGAAAAGTACTTTTGAGATTTGTTGAAATATCCCATTCCAGCCTTTTCAAACTGAAAAGTAGGTGGGAGTTTTTCTGGTTCAGAACTACTCTCTGGCTGAGTTGGTTTTATATACTAAAAGAAAAACAAGGTTTACAATTGGAATAGAACCAACTTTGAAATTTTTCAACTGATGCAATGTGAATACTTCTTAAATAATTGGTTTTTGAACATGAAATTTTGGCTTTGTGCTTGTTTAGAGCGGAAGGGAAAAAATTAAAAATCTTGAGAATTTTGGAGAGAGAAAATTCCATATGTAGTCTGTTTATAGACAGCATAGAAATAAAATACTTCTAAAACACTCCTTGCAAAGTGCTCAAACAATAACCAAACATTAAAATCCGATGCACCACTGGAGATATACATACTGGATTTTGTATAGCATTCATTCTATAAATGCCTTACTGTGATGCTAAAACAGCTTGTCTAAAAAGTAGACAATACTAAAAGCAGTTAAGTTGCTAATATTTAACTTGTTTCTGTTCAGATCAATCTACTTCATCCATATGTCAATAAACAATGGCCATTTCTTCAATGACAGATAGCCATTTGCTGTCATTATCTGTGAGAGCATTCACATGAGCAATCTGTAGCCAACAGGTAATGTTATAAGGTGGCCACGTGCACTTTGTGTGACTTTTTCACCTCCTCTTCTGATGGGGTCACTGCCCTGGCCAAGTACATTACCTACAAGGTGCTCTCCAGATGTCTTCAGCTCAAGACTTTTATTCCAAGTTATTGAGATTTGATTTGACAGACTACGGGAGCATTTCCGGGAGTCTTGACTACGCATCTAGTGAGGATTTTATCCCTGCTGTCAGGACACCCTCCCATTTCCTTGACAGAGGAACTCAGGATTTTGTTCAAGGTTGTCCCAGTGCTACCCAGGGTCTGTAGCACTGTGAATTAAAGCCCTGAGCCTAGGGAGTTGGGGCAGGGCAGTTGGTCTTTCTAGGCTAGCATGGACAAACAAAAGAACAAGGAAACTGTCTTTGTAAAGAGGAGAGTCCTCTCCACAGACTTTTACTCTGGGCAATTAATCTCTCTCTAGTCTATGGGGTATCTCAGCAGGACAAATAAACATGCCTGTTCCAGGTTGGGATGAGTCATTATATTGAGAGAATAATCTCTTCCTTTGACTTCTCAGGGAGCCTAGCTGAGTGGCTTAGCCTATACACCTAACCTTGGATCCATTAGTGCATTGTGAGATAAAGCTAAGAAACATAAACCCTTTTCAGCCATCCTGCCATCAAAGGGCTCTTTTCAGACAGTCTTTCTGTTCTTTTCTTTATTACCTTTCCTCAGAGAGCTCTTTAGAAACATATAGACCTAGTCTGACAGTATCATATCATACTGAAAGTCAAAAAGCCTTTAAACGTACTATTAGACCCACAAAACTTACCATGATTAGAGAGAAATGCACCCCTTGGCTGTTCTAACTGAACTGTGGTTTTTGGGGTTGAATCGCACAATACTTACAGGAAACAGGAGTTTATCATTAGTTGCAACGGAGAAACCAAAGCCTTGGTCATGAGGAGGAAAGATATCTGGCCAAGGGGATTGCATCCTAGAAAGTGGTGGCTCTGAGAGAGATTATCAGAGATATGCTACCAGCATATCTGTGCTAGGGTCTTTGTGGTCAAACAGCCTAAGCTTCAAAGTAGATAAATAGAAGTTCCAAGAAAAAGGAGGAAATGGTATTATCATAGCAGAAATTATACTGGAACATTGTATCCGGTGTGAGGGTTTAGATTGGACTTTTCATGAAAGGAAATAAGAAAAATATTTTATAGCCATTGTCATTCCTGGGGGCCTGCAGAAGGACACTTGTGAGCAAGATCTCTTCAGCTTGCATCAGAAAGGTATTAGGGGAGAGTACTGCCCCTAACCAGATGGTATGAACTGCATGGCTGCAGTACCCTGACCACATCAGATGATACAGATGTATGCGTTACTTTCACCAGTGTTACCAGAATGCCTGTGGGAAACCTTGTAAATGTTCATGTAAGATTTTGGCCTAGCTGGAGATTTTGGCTTTTAATGGAAGTAGAAGTAGGATGAAATAAACTGAGGATGATTTAAAGAGGGATTTTAGTAAGAGCATAGGCAGGATTTTCTTATTGAAGGGTAAAATTGGATGTTTGCAAAGAAGGTTACCAAACAGTATGGTATAGGATCAAAGAAATCTCCAGCACTTTACCAAACTCATCCATTTTCTGTGTTACTGCATGGGTAGGAAAATTCCAACCTATGCAAGCAGTGCATGATTTTGATTAAAAATAGATTCTGGCACATGGGTGCTCTAAGAAATGATAAGCATCTCAGCTCTTCAAGAGATGGGTCATTGTTCCGTGTCACTTATTGTTTTCTTTGGAAGCCATTGCCTTCTTGCTAGCCTGGTGAGATTATAAATGAATTACACGAGAAAGAGGAGAAGAAGAAAATTTGGACCTGATGTTCAGCTGATTATCAAACTAGCCTCATCTCACTGCAATGAGTGGCGATTTACACCATTGCAGATCTCAGCACCCACAGGTTCCTGCACTGCAAATACACATGGTGACAGTGACACTAAATTAGAAGACTTTCCAGATGAATTGTGTCTTCCTCTGAAAACTCTAAGATTCACTCAGGATAAAGTATAAATATTAATGTCTATATGATTTCAGTTTGGTTTGCTTGCACTGCAATTCTTTTTATGATTTTGTAATTAAGAAACATCTGAGTCCTCAAAGATGCTAGACCAAGGTTTCCTCCAGTGATAACAAACAGCTGAATTGACCCAAGATGTCAGAAAATGAGGTAATTTGTCATGATGGGAACAAAAATCTGTGATATTAAAGCAGGGGGATCTCATGGCAGATCCTGCTTTGAGCAGGGGGTTAGAACAGAGACCTCCTAGTGTCTCTTTGAGCTTAAATTATTCTGTGTTTCTGTGATCCTAAAAATTTAAGTACCATACACCTTTTGTACCTCCTGTGCTTTTATTTCATTACACCGTTGCTCTTGCTGCAGCCCACCTTGCTCAGAGAGAGATGATGAAAGAGATGCTGAATGTACTTTCTTACTGATGTACAAGGAGGTGCAGAAAGGAAAAAAAGCCTCTCTGTGATCCTCAAAGCCAGATGCAATCTAAGTACGAGATATTTGAGCCCCAAACTGTGCAGCTACCGGTGTGTAGCCACTTCCTTGCTGGAACCCCAGGCCCCCCAGGGATGGAGTTGAAGGAATACTTTCTAGCCCTTTACATTTCAGAGCTGTGTTGCTGCAAGAGTTGATGAATAGCCTTCATTGTGGACGCTCCTTCCCTGCTGCGGCTCCCACCCTTGTCTCAACATTCCCATCTGGATATAAATCTTGCTTTTCCCTGTCCCCTTCCCCCACTCTCCTTTTCTTCTCCCCCTGCAGCCCCCTCCAGACCTCCCCCTCTCCCTTACCCTCTGTGGAAAGCTAGAAAGCTGATAAATAAATCATACCTGCCTCTCTGACCAGGGTGATAGTCACCCAATCCATAACCGCCACACGATTTCCTTTGCCAAATGTTGGAAAATCAAAAACACACTGTCCTTTTGAACAGATCAGCATCTGTGTACATATAGAACTGTTATTGTGGGACTACCAGCATATCTATGTTAGGGTTAGGGTCTATCATTTTCCACCACGTACTGACCCAGGCAAAAGCTTTCATTGAGTATGACTTACAATTCACTGAGGGACCCACTGTGGACTCAGGTCATTACTATTATTTTGTAGATATTCCCTGATCTCCCCCCGCCGCCGAAAAAAAAAAAAAAAAAAAAAAAAAAAAAAAAAAAAAAAAAAAAAAGAAATCCAGGCAAGAAACTGCTTTAATTGAAAGCTACATTAAGTTTTCCAAATTTGCCACCACAATGAAAACCATTTAAAAGATGATCTTCAAATAGACTCCTACTGGCAACTATTTCCGTGCTTTTACTCTGCAGACTTTGGAGAGGCATTTGAAGAGCAAAGGACAGATCATGGAGTTTGTGCCAAATTTTTGAACTAGTCCTGAAAATTGCATCTACACTGCACTCTTGACCATCTGGATCCTTCTTCTATAGCAAGTGGAAAGGACACATCTCTGATATTCTAAGGCAGTGTTCTGAGCCAGGTTTTGAAGTTCCAGGCCAGTGTCTGGTAATGTGCATTAGTCAAATAGTTGCAATGAATTTAAGAAAAATTGAACTTGGGAAGGGGTATGAAGAGGAGAAAGTATAATTTGGAAAGGGACATTTGTGTTGCATCATTTCCTAATTGTGAGAGATGCCAGGCTGCAGAACAGTCTCTGGAGATAAGTTGTGCATGAGGTATTGGTTGGGCTATTTTAAAAGATGACTGAACTCCGCTGTGGTGGAAAGAGAGAACATGTCTCATTACTTGTAGATCCTGCTACAGTGAATTACGTGCTCACATACAGCTTGTTACAACTGCTGTTCCAGGAAACATGGCTGGTGTGTACCTAGGAAATGAACAAATTGCAACAATTTGTGATTTCACATCACTGGTGTGCTGCATCATGTGAGAAGCTGGCTTAGATAGTCCTGAAATCTGCTTCCACTTGCAGAGATAACAGAGGAAAGTACAGCCAAAGGGAATATGCTGGTGTACAAGACTAATTTGAATCTGGCCTCGGGCCTTTCCTCTAATTATGTGACATTCAAAAGCGGTGAGGCAAAGTGGAGCCTCCCTTTAACACAGTGATCCACCACGGGCAACTTTCATCAACATCCATGAGAGGGAGACTGATAGATCCAAATGGAGATTTCAGTTCCTAAGTAGACTCAGTCATCCGCTGGAAGTGCCTCTCTTAACTTTTAGCCTGGAGAAGATACCTGGGACAATTACTCTCCTAATTTGGTCGCTCAGGTTGGTCAAATGAGCATGAGCAAAAATTTTGTGAAAATTTACTTGTTAGTGTAAGGGCGCTTCATCTCCATCTGTCCCCAGCTCTCCAACGTGAACTTTCCTCAACAGTTCTTTGCTCAGCCCTGTGCATGTTTTTGCTATTTTTGCTTTCAATCAGAATTTATTTAGATAGACGGAGCTTTGGCACATCAGCAGCTGAGTGGATACACTGAGACAGTTACTGAGATCAGCACAGCCGGCAGTGATGCCACTTTACACCGAGGACTGGGTCCAATTTAATAGGACAATCTTTCCCTGGTTTGGGAGTCAGGGAAGAGGAGTTGTAATTTCATTTTTTATTCCCTGATGGATGTTTGGAAACAAGCTGTACTTTTCTGGAATGCATAGGATCTCCTGCATGGCAACTTGCAAAATGATCATAAGCAGGCAAAGAAATGTGTGCTTGTAAGCGCGCACACACACATAGACACATGCACACATCGGCACACCTCAGCCCACTGGGCAGCCTGCCCACTTAGCACTTGATGCTGCAAGTCATGATGATTAGCAGAGTTTCCTCCTGCAGCCTGCTTGATAACAGGGAGATCAGCATATACCGACACACCTTCAGCATGAGGGGAACAGTATTATGCTTTGTTCTGACCAGACCATTACAGGATCTCTTTGCTGTGACAGCTGACAAAAGGAAGAAGAAACAAAGCATTAATAAGAGGTTGGAAACTAGATGATCTTTAAGGACCCTTCCAGCCCAAACCATTCTATGATTCTATGACTCTATGATATTTTGAGGTGAAAATGTCAGGAAAAAAAAAACCCAAAACAGTAAATACCGTCATAAGGACATAATGTGCCAATGCAGTTTCTATCTCCCTTCCTGGTTAGGCTAGCAGCCATTTTATTTCTGCCATTAAGGCTTCAGGATGTGATCTCAGTTGAGCTCTTGCCACTCCAGATGAAATCCTCAGCACTGGAGTTGTGCAAGGCTTATACCAGACCAAAAGACACTGAGATTTATTTCCCAGCCTCTTCTCTCACATTCCCATGATAGTTACCTGGCAGCTGTCTGTAACACCTCCACATGAAGAAAACCAGCTCCTTCCGTGAGCTAAACTTTCCATTTGACCTACTGGTCCAGCAAGGTCTGTGTAGCTGGGGGCTCACTTGAATGCATCCCACTTCAAAATGCAGGAGCACATAGGACTAGCCATCCTTCTGGGGCTCTGAGGATGAGTTACATCTGCTCCTCATGCACACAGCACTGACTGGTCAGGAGGATAAGGAGGAGGTGGTGTTTGGAAACTTGAGGCTAGTCTCAGCCCATGTGCTGACTTGAAGTATAATCTTTAAATCATTCCTTTTTCTGTTCAACTTTGATTTTTGATGGCTTGTGAGCAGGAAGTTTTTACCCTGTGATGTGCTGGAGTCATTTCAGCTTCATGCAGATCTATGTGATCTACAGCAATTCTCCAGACTTCAGCTATACCACTGGGCAGTGGAAGGGGCAGAGTTCTTCAAAACGGCACAGACTTCTGCTGTATTAAGCAGCATCACAGGCCTGCTGGCACAAAGCAGCAGAGTATGCACATACAAGTGGGTCATGCAATTCCTGGGAACTGGGAATTACAGATATGAGGACAACTTCCCAACAGCACAATTTGATGGTTGGCACAGTTTTCCAGAGGAAGTGCTGGGAGTGGTATTAGTAAACAGAGAAACTGCACTAGCTGTCCTTGTATCTTCCATAGATAACATCAGTCTTACCCTCAGTGCAAGTGGAATCAAATGTGCACAGAAGCTCAGAAACAGACTTTTTCATCCAATTACATTCTGGCTGACAAGAGATCCCCCATTCCCCAAAACAGCTGGGGTCTAAATTTGATGTTAGTGCCTGGGAACTCATAAAGCTTTGAGTTTCTTGGTTGCCTCCAGAGGACATTTAAACTGGCTAGAACTTACCAGAGCACAGGACGGTTTCATCATGAAGGCTAAATTTCCTGCCCAAAGTTGCATTAATGCAGTTTCCAGGTCTCCTTCAATCTTCCTACTTTACTGGCATGCCAGCTTCAGGTGTTAGCCTTAAAGATAACTGTTCTTAACCTCTTCATCACCTCTTGGAGGAGCAGAACGCCCCAGCCAGTGCTTCTCATGCTAAGTCAATATCTCGAGAAATAATAAGTTGTTGCTTGAGCAGCCGAACTATTGAAGCCAGATTTCCTGTGGAATCATGTCCTCTTTTCCAGATGTTCCTTTCTTCTACCTCCTCCGTAATAACCTCATGTTTCTTATGTCCTTTCCACCTGGCAAGAGACGATGTGCATTGAGGCTAATCCAGTGTGCCTTGAGAAAGTCAGAAAGACATGATCTTTGCATTCCGATCGATCTAGGGGAAATGATTGCTCATAAAGCAGACAGCCATGGGGAAAAGATGGTTCTTTCCATTGGGTTGGTTATAAATGATAATTTGATAACTGCTCTTCCTGGTAATGTTCCTTTTCACTTTGATTGTATAAAGCATTAATATTAGCTTTTATTTAGTTGAGCATAATCAAACGTATTTATTTGAATGTCTAGATGAATCAAATTATTCATCTGAAACACAACTTTTATTTTCACTTCATTGAAACGTGTTTTCATTTACTGGACAGCATACTTTGATATTGTAACAGTGAAAATGTTCAGTGGTCCCCTGTTGAAATTTTTAGTGTGTTCTTCTCACAAGAAATTTCACAATGTTGGCTTTCTATTCCAATTTGGAATACAATCTCTCCTGTTTCAAATGCCAGAGTATCCTAAGGAAAGGAAATTCTGGTTTCTGACCAGGTATAATTATAATCCAAAAGCAGCAAATATTTCATCAGGAAAATAATACTATAAACAATTTGGTTTCTAGTAGGGAGGAGTGGTAGTTAATACAAGTGACTGGGAATTGGTTGATAACCAGCTAGTAAAGTCAATCTGACTTCATTCTCCAGATATAGCCTTGAGATTAAGACCATGGCAGAACATTTCACAAAGGGTGGCTCTCTATTTTTCCTACCATATGAAGGTCTTGAGAATGGCTACCTAAGGCTGCATGTTCAGAGGCACAGCTTCAGATACATTACAGCTTCAATTTGGGTCTCACATTTGAAGTGAGAGAGGTGTTCTTCACAGGGCTTATCGCTAAGCAGATGATAACGTAGGTTTTTAAACCTATATTCTTTGGGTTTCAGAGCCCTGAAGCGGCACGGAGCTTCACCTTAGTGGTGGTGACCAAAGAGAAACAGCAATGTCAGGCACTTCTCAGAAGAAAGGGTCCTGTGATTCTCCCTTGCCATTTTGCTTCCTGTACCCCATGGGGTTTTGATTCAGGATTTTTTTTTTTTTTCATATAGTCTAAGTTTTCCCAAATCAATGTATTGTGACTTTGATTTAATTTGTTTATTTATTACCAATGCAGTGTTTAAGTGATTGAACCTTCAGTGTAGCCAATTAATTTTCAGTACATGTTCCTGCTTCCTGTCTGAGAAGGATCTTCCAGGTTTTGGGTTGAAATGACTGGTTTAGTTGTCTGTAAAACTACACTCCATGCATTCTTTGCCAGTGTGCTTCTTTGAAAAATCAGGCGAATCCTCTTGCTAAAACCACAAAACTGTCCTTTTAAGACTGGTAAATAGCCTTACCATTTTAGTTGGTCTGGTTATGAGGAAAAAACAGTTACTAATTTGAGAAATACATATGTATGTATGTATATAGGATTTTATATACATGTGTGTAAGTATTTACAAATATATTTTTTAAAATATTAAAACTTGCCTTTTTCACTGGAAAAGCTGGAAACTGTAGACCAAAACAGAAAAAAAAAATGCTGTGTGGAAATTCTTTCTTCTTTCCTCTTAAAACCCCCAGAATGTATTTTGAGAAATAATAATAATAGAGCAGTGCTTGAAACCTGAGTTCAACAGCTTATTTAGGCTGAAGTGAAAAATTTAATTTCATGAACTTACTTCCAGCATATTGGATCATTTCTGCACATCAGAAATCCATCATGGAATACTGTGGCCTCTTGCACAAGACAGGCTCAGGAACAATCCAGCAGGGAAGTTTATCAGTCAGCAGGACAAATGTCCAATGTATTGACAACATCAAATGAAATTCTAGAGTGAGGTAGGGATGCTGCTTTTAATGTCTGGATTAACATGAGTAGCCAGTCAAACCACAGATGTTGTTTGACATGGCATGGGCAAGTGTTGGGAGGAAACCTTCTGTCACTTTTACGTTCAGCAAAAATAGCTGGTGTGTGTATTTGTTGCTTTCAGAGACTCATCCCTGCAATTTTCCTTATTGCAAATCTTATTTATTTATATACAAAATACCCTTCTCAGTTGCCTTAATGTCACTGTTTCCTAGAACTAGATTAATTAGAAGTTTTTACTTAGCAAGAGAATGTAATGAAGCCCAAACCACCTTTCAAACTGCATACTTTCATATAAAAGGCTTTTACATAGACATATATACATATACACACATATATATAGATGTATTTCCTTAGAATCATAAAGTGCAGAGCCTGAAGAGACCTTTGTGATTGATTATATAATTCATGTCATTCAATTCATTTATTATGTAATTCATAGCACAAGTCAAGAGATCTCTAAAACTGACTTTTGTTTGAACTAGGACAGGCATATAAAATACATTTTAAAAGTAATTTCAGTCCTGACTTCAAAATTGATGGCAAGGAAGCCTTCACCAAGCCCTGTTTTTTACAGGCCATGTCTAGGTACTCTTGTGTGTGTAGATATCAATGTATATAAATAGGCACCCTCTCGTAAGTGCCTTAAAAACTCTGACAGCAGCTCAGTAAACCAGGAGATCTTATCAAACACAACAAATCTCTTCAGGCTTCTAAAACGTTCCTCAGCTTAAACTTGTAGCTGCTCTTTGCCAGGTCATTGTATGCAAGAGGCTTTGGAGGTAGCCTGAAAACTGCATTCCACTCCATACCCATCTTGTGGCCCTTCAATTTAAAGCCATATGCTAATATTAACCAAAACCAAAACCAAAACAAAAAAAAAAAAAAAAAAAAGGCAAAAAAAAAAAAGGCAACATCTGGTAAGAGGGATTGAGTTTACAAAAGCCCATCCTGCAGTTCCAGCACTTGGACAGCGATGGGAAAAGGGAAATAGACTTCACACCCCCAGCACTCCATCCATCAATGGAGTGTGAAAGAAATGTACGGATTACTGCCCCAGCCTTCAGGTGCCAGGCATAATTATCTAGAGATTGCAGAGTTCAGTTTTCACTCTGCTCTGCTTATATAGTTGAGAGCTCCCCTTCCTCCCCCCATTCCCTCGGCAGCTCCCTCCCAGCACAAAGGTGCTTATGGGGGCAGGAGGGGGAGGGGAGCAAAAAATCAAATAAAAATATATTCCAGCTTTGAAAAGAAAGCAGATGTTTCTGGGATCCTGAACAGAGTTCTTTAGCTATGGGTTTTGCCTGGGACTTCCAGAAAAGCAAATACCAGAGCCCCTGTTTATTGGCTGTTTCCTTGCTCACACTGCAATATGGCTTCCAAATGGAACAAGGCACTGAGCCAAAAATCGACAGAATTGGCTCAGAAAAGGGGGGATTTTTTTTCAAGGGAGGGAGCAGATTTTTGCTTTCAGAGAATGAACCCTCCCACGCCATATAAACCTGAAAAATCGAGTCAAACCCTTGGCATATCCCATTCTCTCCTTGTGGGAGAGCTGTGGTAAGGGATACCCTAATCAAACCGTTCAATAAAGATGCACATGTCATCACCCATTTTATTAGCATCTAATCAGTAGTGTGCAGAAAGAAAGCAGCACCCACCAATCGTAAATGCCACAAGCTTGATGTTTGTCAAAAGAAGGAAGAAATATTAGGATTATAAAGCTGTGAACATCTTGCCAGAAGCATTGTTTTTTTTTTTTTCTCTGCTTTTCAGCATCATTTTCCCTTTCACCCTCCCAGTTTTTCAGACGCAGGAGCAAACTTACATCCTTGAGGTGTGAGGGTATTGCCTCTTTGAAGCTTCCCCTAAGAGATTTCCATCTCTACAGTCAAGACATTGCTGAGCAGCTTAGGGGTTTGCAGATAACAAGATAGATCCTTTGCCCCAAATTTGGTTCTGATGAGCTCACATCAAGTAGCTGATTGGGACATATCCACAAAATCTGCAACATTTTAGAAACCGGACTTGGTCTTCCTCAAGGTGAGTCCCTTTATCAACACCTTGTCTCTCTCAGGGTGCACACACTTCTTTTTCTTGGCACAGCCCTGGCCATAGGTGCACCAAGTGATGGCTTCACTGGACAGTCTGTTGGAAAAGGGAGAGAGGGGTGTGAAGCTCTCAAACCACAATTTTCACAAGACACCATGGCAGCTGAAGACACAGTGGCTGAATATTTAATAAAGCCAATGAAATGAAATGAAATGCTTCATTTAAGGAATGTGGAAATATTTTGGTTTGGTTGGAAGCTGTGGCTGTCCACTGAAAATGTCCTTATGGCAGGCTTGCAGCAATCAACAAAAGTTGATATTCTCTACAGAAAGCAAATGTTCCTTTCACAATCCAGTTTTCCAGTGAGGTAAACCCTCCATTTTCTCACAGAGGGAACAACAAACAGTTTTGATAGAAAATTATATCCAGATCTAATAAACAGCTCCCTTGTATGAGGCACAACTAACTGATCAGTCTATGTGAGGCTGCTCTGCAGCAAACAGGTTCCAGATGAGCCTGCATCTCAGCAATGCCTGCTAGTAAAAGACCACTGCAGAAAGCTGAGGGGGGGTGGGGGGTGTTATGATGTTGCTGTAGTCCTCTACAGTACTGTTTATTGTGAAAATGCAATATGTTTTTCAAAGACCACTGTTTTATGTGTTGCTTGTCCTGTTTGTACGCAAGAAGAGCTAACCATCAATGGTGACAAGGTCTTATGGGTCAGCCATAAGGACAGATATGATACGACTCCAGTTTGTCATAGAGAAGAGAGAGGGATATTCAGTCCTAAAAGGGGCTGCAGGTTGCTTTTGTGATCTTGAGATAGGCTAAAAAAAAAGGTGAAGGAAAACTGAGGTCCTCATTCTGAGGTCACAAGACCATTGTAGTGTTTCTGTGTGTTATAAGCAGTATATGCCTCCCAAATCAGCAGACTCCAACCTTCTTTATTATTGAGCTATTCCAGCACCAGAGGAAGACAGCAGTGGTACCTCTTGTGCCAAAGTAGATTATAATCTTGGCAAAATGTTAAACTGTATGGTAGGTTATACTCAGATGTTCATTTTGTCTCTTCTGTTATATTAAATGGTTGACTACTGTTTGTGCACTGATGTGTCATAACTGGGCTATGAGAGGACAAGATTTCCCAGCTAAGTTGTCCTCAGACAGAGCTGGGAAAATTTGTGGACAGCTTTCAAAATTAATCTTTAAATGGGTGCAACGCATTACTATTGAACATCTTTTGTCAAAGTTTTATGTACAATGGGTAACTTATTTTAAGGAGAAAAGATGTGATCAGATGTGATCTCTGGGATGCATGTTGTTGTTATGACCATAACAGGCTTGTTCCATCGATGTATATTGACTTCAGCATTTTTTTTTTCCTCTGGAGTAAGCAAAATAAATTCTGTTCCACTCCGTACTCTGTTAGGAGGTCTTTGAAAACAAAGTGTATTTATTATTGAGGTTTCCCAAAGTTGCTTGGTTTCCAGATCAATTTAAAGGAAATTTTTTTTTCTGTTTGTTTTGCTTTTCTTCCACTCTTACTGCCTTTCATTTTCCATTCCTATTTTCAATATTATTTTTTCTAATAAAATTAAATTAGGAAGAGTGTGCAGATCTCAGTAGCAAGGACTCCTGGTTTTCTATAATTTTCCAGAACAGTTTCCTGAAGGAAAATTTGTAAAGTGTCCTGACGACAGAGGCCAAGACATCTAGAGCTAAATACATTTGAATTAAATTGGAACTAATATTGGAAGATAATTTGGTGCCTCCTGGATGGCCATGAAGAATGTTGGTCTAGTTCATAGGCATCAGCAAGACCTCAAACTGAAGCTCAAGCAAAGATGGTTCCATGAATGTCTTCCTGAGTAACAAAACAAAGCTCCTTCCCAGATTTAAAACAAAATGTATTATAACCCTAGATGTTAACATTAGAATAGCAGAACTGATTGTTCTGGCACCATGTGTACAGAGCTTCATAAGAGACAAGCCTAATGCGACCCAAGGATCTGTCATATCAGCATTTA
The DNA here is from genome assembly GCF_003259725.1 of Athene cunicularia. Lineage (NCBI taxonomy): Eukaryota > Metazoa > Chordata > Aves > Strigiformes > Strigidae > Athene > Athene cunicularia. The sequence continues at coordinate 21,285,446 of NW_020799107.1, forward strand.
TTGCTTCTACCTTGCAATGGAGAAACAGATAAATTCACAGAGAGTCCCATAATTTTCCCCGGGTCACATAAATAATCTATTTCATAGTTAGGAATTTAACTGAAGGGTATGTTTAATGGTTTAGGCACAAAGTTGCTTGTTGCTGATGTTCCTCCATTTTCAGAAGCACAAATCCTAGGCCTTGGTGCACAGGCAATAAAGGACCCAAACTTTCTAATTGCAGCACTTTATTAATTGTTGACAAGGGTGGCAGGGGTTGGAAAAAAATAAATGAGAGAAAAAGAGAGAACATTCTTCTCTGTGGCTCCAGCCAAGAAAAATACACTTAATGAAGTTATGTACCATGACTAGCAAAGACCTATTTCAGCACGGGAAAGTATAGCTTGGCTAAACAACCCATCCATCTTACCCGGGCAATTGAAAGCTGTCACAGCAAATGCTAGAGGTCTGTCTTCTACATAGTGACTTGCCCTTGTGTGTCATCTCTCCAGGGAGCCTTCTGGTTGCATCCAAAAATATTTTTCCTTCCAGAAAATTAATGGACTTCTGTTTGTAATTGATAACCAGGAATATGTAGCAGGAGGCTGCATCTAGAATGAACCGAAGGTAGAGATAGCAGCGGGGAAGAGAAAGATTTGTTGGAGAAGGGTTTTTTTTCAGTGCATCTGCAATTTCTATCTGACACAGAGGTTAATACCACCCGTGAGAGAGGTGTCCCTTGTTGGGTATGAATGCACACAAGCACACACATATACTACTTGGTGAATCATGTGTAAGAGTTGATTTTCCTCTTAGCACTTCTTTATTTACTTGCTGAATTTCTGACAAATAAAATCCTATTTGCAATTTCAATAATGTTTGGTTATAAATAAATAACTATAAAGAAACAAGCTTTTCATGCTTTGGCTCTGTTTGTCTGTCTTTTCACCTTTATATTCTCACAATAGTTATAACCCATTTATATATTTCAATGAAATCGGACAGGGATGCAGGTCTCAGAGAAAATTCCATCATGTTTATTGAAAATTTACTGCTGAGTATAGCCAAGACCCTAATTAATGTTCTGGTTATGAAAAAAAGGATGTACTACAGTTCAGTAGTTATTTACTGTGTGTGTGTGTGTGTGTGTGTGTGTGTGTGTGTGTGTGTGTGTGTGTGTGTGTGTGTGAGTGACTTCAAGGATGTGACTATGAGAAGGTACTTTGCAGGTTTGGGAAGGGGGAGAAGAAAAGGGACAAATGGAATTGTGAGAAGGAAGATTTAGTGGTGGAGGACACACCTGGAAGAAATCAGATGCCGTTTATTTCAATCTGGCACCCACCAGACTATTTGTTTCATTTCTCAGGGAACTCCCATCCTGAAACCTTCAGGCATTTTGGCAGCTATCGCTATTGGTATTCTGACAATGTCTGAAGTCTCTAGGCAAGAACTCTCTCTTGCTAACTGCTGTATATACTAAAGGTCTGAAGGCAATGAATTCTTTGAATTAAAGTGTAGATAAGACATACAGACCAGAGCACTGAGTCTGCAAATGACTTTGCTGAAGTCTTATGGAGTGTGGGACTAATGACTGTACAAGGAATGCCAAATCCATATTTCACAGAATCACAGAATCATTCAGGTTGGGAAAGACCCTTGGGATCATCGAGTCCTAAAAAGTTCTCCCCTACACCATATCCCCCAACAGTTCATCCAAAAAACCCTTAAACACGTCCAGGGATGGTGACTCCACCACCTCCCTGGGCAGCCTGTTCAGCTGTCTGACCACTCTTTCTGTGAAAAATTTTTTCCTAATGTCCTGTCTGAACCTCCCCTGTTGGAATTTAAAGCCATTCCCTATTGTTCTATCACTAATTTACCTGTGAGATGAGACCAGCACCAATCTCTACAATGTCATTTCAGGGAGCTGTAGAGAGTGATGAGGTCTCCCCTCAGGCTTCTCTTCCACAAACTGAGCAGTCCCAGCTCCTTCAATCACTCCTCATAGGGTTTACTCTCCAGGCCCTTCACCAGCTTCGTTGCCCTCCTCTGCACTCACTCCAGCACCTTGATATCTCTCTCGTATCGAGGTGCCCAAAACCAGACACAATACTCCAGGTGTGGCCTCACCAGTGCAGAGTACAGGGGGACTATCACCTCCCTCCTTCTGCTGGTCACACTATTTCTAAATCAAGCCAGGATGCCGTTGGCTTTCTTGGCCACCTGAGCCCACTGCCAGCTCATGTTCAGCTGTTTGTCAGTTAGAACCCCCAGATCCTTCTCTCCCAGACAGCTCCAGCCACACCTCCCCAAGCCTGTAGCGATGCATGGGGTTGTGGCCCAAGTGCAGTATCTGGCACTTGACCTTGTTGAAGCTCATCCCGTTAACACTGGCGCACCGATCCAAGTCTCTCTGTAGTGAATTTTATTTTTTTTAGTATATTTGTCTTATTTCAGCCATGTTAAGTATTTGATATTGGTCAAATCACATGGAACTGGTTGGTGTTTACTAGAGAGAGGTACCTGAATGACTTAGCTGTTGAATTTTTCTTCAACTCTGTTTGGGGTCTACTTCCTGCATATTCAAAGGTATTAATTTTACTTACTGAGAAAATTTTATAGGTCAATGAAATTTTACACAAATATTGCAGAAAAGCCACTGAGTGAAAATTTGTTATGATTATTCATGTTTAAATTTGGTGGCTAATTCTGTGGGCCACACACAAGCACTGCCACAAAACCTATATACTGAATTATAACAACTTGGAGCTCTGACCTCAAGTACTGGTACTGAGCAGGTATCATGAGGGAAAAAAAAAAAAAAAAAAAACAAAATTAAATGAGGTGCACAATTAAGTCCAGTAAAAGCCTTCCAAGAATCCACTTAGATCACATCTATACCAGAGAAGTGAAGAATGGTTGGAAATATTTTCAGGCACTGGAATGTGATTGTCCATATTCTTACACCACCAGACGATGTAACACATTATATGGTCCCTGTCAGCATTCTGTCCTTGCCAACTAATACTCTCCAGAATTTATTTCCAGGTGCGGTTCAGAGATTGATCCATAAACCATTTGCAGGAAGCAGTTTTCAGGTACCTGGCCTATTTTGGGGGTCTGAGAGAGACTGCAAGTCGGTCATTAAGTGCCAATTGGTATTAGTGCCAGAGAACATTCCTGGGCACATGTACATGCTCTATTTGTATCAGTCTAGTTGTGTTTTGGGCGTGTCTGGCTCAGCTGCATAGTGTTAATCAACTTGCTGAGATTGGGGACAGAGGTGAATTTTTCCCTAGCTCAAATTTGCCTTTGCGTTACTCTGTAGGAATGGACAAGGTCTGTTTTCTGAGTATTGTACAACAAATTTCTTTTTTAGAACAAGACAGTCACACTGTCCTTCATGACTTCTGTTAGCTGTTGTGGCAGCTTCCCAGCATTCCCTACAGTCTCTACTTTGCTGTGCATTGGGAGAATCCTGAAGCTCCTGCTGTGGGAACATAAGAACTAGAAGATTTCTAGTCTCCCTATGTAAAAAAGCTACTGAAGAAGAGCTGCTGCAATTATGGAGACAGGACTTATTAACCCAGGCAATCCATCCAAGGTCTCTGTTCCTAACTTCAGGGGGAAAAAAATCATGATCTCTTTTTCCTCAAGTCACAGAAGTTCAAAAAAGACAGACAATTCAATTAACAAGTCAACTTGAAACATTCACCAAAGCCTTTTTGCTGTCAAGACAAAAGCTTAAGGGAAACAGAGGTTTTGAGTAACTCCATGTTTTTTAACCCAACCAGGTTTATGCTTGTGCATGGTAGACATACCAATTTCTAAAATGCAGCACTTTGGGAAAAGTTAGTTTAACACTCACATTTTGCAGCTGGACATAATTGATTAGCATAACTATTATTTTTGAGACAGATAAATACAGTGAAATGAAACTCAAATTTTGGGGGATTACCTGTGATTTTAGATTTTCAGTGGATACCCAAAGTCTTAAGATTTGTGTTTAAACCTCTAACCACAATAGCTACTAATTTACCTTTTGAATATTTGTCATCTATGAAAACAAGGGCAGGTGTCTTAAATTGGCCATCTAAAGCTTTAACCAGTAGACCTTCCTTCATCCCTATATCAGACTTGAAGCAAAGGAGCTGTGATTGAGGTAAAAAAGATGCTCTAATTCTTTTCCAGCATTTTTTTCAGTATTTATGCATATTTTCTTTCAGTGTTCTCAGCTTACATTTCATGTTGGTGGTCCCTCTTCAAACTGAATCTCTTCTCATTGACTATGTCAATATAAAACATGAACAAAGGCAGAGGAAGGTCTTTTTGTGGAGAACCTCTTCCAGCACCTAGCCCTCTCCCCCTGTGCTCCAACTGCCCTACATCTGCGGCCTGTCTGAGCATGCTGTGATCAGAAAAGGATGCAAGAGAATGTTGCACTCAAAGGAATTAAGGTGGTTTTTTTTGTTTCATTTTGGTTTTCTTTTTACTGTCGCTCTAAACTGCCCAATCAGTAGAGGAAAAGATCCAAAACTTCAGAGCAATGCGCAAGGGGAGGCTTAAAATCTCATTCCCAAAGAAACTGATTTATCTTTCAAGGTTTCAGGATTTTTTTTCCTCTTCTCCTCCTGGTATGACTAAATTTGGCCTTCTAATAACATTTTTATAATATACCATTACACAAAGAACACAGCAAAAGCCCATTCAGCTCAAGCGCAGCTGCTTGTAAAGGCTGGATGAATGAGCTGTTTTTTCTTCACACTCTGCTCAGTGTGTTTCTCAACACCTCTGAATTTAATATTTTTTTTTTTAAAAAAAAGAGGAATTGGGACAGGATTTTCCTTTTTATTCTATAGGTCAGTTACCTTTCATCAGCCCTATTCCAGAAGTGTGAGGAAGCATCTCTCAAGCTCAGTATCTGGTGATCCAACGAGCCTTTTAAGGTATACTGTAGTCTCTTGTAAGCTCACCAGAGGAGTTCACCTGAGAGATGTAATTTTCTTCAGTTCTATTTGTAGCAAGAGGACAAAATGTGGGCATCTTTGATACACACAGATAGTATACTAAGAGGAAGCTACCAGAGATTGAATTATGTGCCTGTACATAGGCGTTGTGGTACAGTTTGGATGCTATAGTACGTTCACTATAGTGCATGTCTTCTGTAGTTCCTTCATGATAGCCATGATCCCTGAGAGGATGTGCAGGAGGTCAGGTAAGGTACTCTGTCTATGTTTTAGGCACCTGCATCATGCCAGTAGTGTGGGAAGGTTGGCCTGGGGTGCAAAAACAGCATGTGCTCAGCCACAAATGTTTGGTTACGCCATTTAGCCTACTACAAAACTATAGTTTCCCAGGAGCAAGGAAGGAGCCAAAGGAATTGCTCAACACCTCTGCAGGAGCAGAGAAGATGGACACCAAGGTTCTTCCATGTGGAAAGAGAGAAACAGTTACTGGTGTGGTGATGGTGAATAAGAAATGATTTTGCACTCTTTCATTGAATGTCTTCTGCTTCTATTAAATTACTAAGAGACAAATTGAAACAATCAAAACAAGCTACTTTTGTGCACAATGTAGAAGATGTGTAGCCCATGGCCACAGGATACTGTGGACAATAAAATTTACACAACTTCAGAGAGAGTTGAACTGAATGAATTAATGGACGAAAAGTCCATCTTGGGCTGTTAAAGGTTTTGCCAATAGTTCAGGGGGACAGTGAAGAAAAGATAGCAGGAACTGGGGTACTTGTCCTCTCCTTAAGCTGTTCCTAGGCATTGCTGTGAGTTTCTGGCAAAGAAAAGCACCAGGTGAGATGGATTTCCTTATTTTCTTAAAGTTGTGTCCAAAAGAAAAATTATATTCTGAAAGTCAAAATGTTTCATTTCCACTTGCCAACTTAAATCTGATTTGTTTTACAACTGACACAACTTCAGTCTTCAGAAAACATTAAAAAAAGGTTTTATTTCACAGCAAATGAAGCATTCTGTGTTTTCTTCAAGTGGGTTTTTTTTGGTTTTTTTTGTTTTTTTTTTCCCCTTTTGGAAAAATGGACTGACATTTTTGTGTTAGGGTGACATGACGCCTCTCTTTTTATTTTTTGATACCCCAAATTGATGATATTTGTGTAGCTGTCCTTAAGAAAAAGAATTGTCTTTTTTTCCCATGCTATCAAATTTGCTATTAAAACAAAACAAAGAAATAACAGCAATGGCCTAGAGAAATAGTCATGGAACACTGGAAACCAAAGGGGAGACCTTGCCATTTACAGTCGGTTTTCAGCCTCAAGGAGGATGAAGGGGTGAATATTGTTGTGTAGTTTGCTAAGTCACTTGTAAAGTACTTTGGGTTCCTCCAGGATGAAAGGCATCATGTGAATGCAAGTTGTTGTTATTAGGACTTGTGAAATGTGAAGACGTTATTAAAGGTTGTGGTCAAATTTCCCCAGGCATAAAGAAATTCCCCCATCAGTTTTGCTCACTCCAATTGGATGTTTATAAGGTGCTTGTAGCTGCCTGATTCCCTCCTCAGATTTAAACCCCATTTCAGTGGTCATGTTCCTTTTTGTTGGCAGAGTGTTATTTAATTTCTCGGAAATGAGTTTTACTGGGCAGTTCCCAATGCTGCTGGATGTCAGACACCCTGTCTTAACCACCATTCTCTATTGATGTTTCTTTTCTTGCCCTTGAGGGGTAAAGCTGGGCAATTCTTCACGGCTGAAGTTTTGCCATTTAGGAACATTAGTATCTGAGGTGACAATGACCCTAAAGCAGACCTTTCCCATCATCTTTCCCAGAACATAGTAATCCATGAGATGGGGCAAAGACAGTGACACCAGTTTGTTTTCCTCAGGCTGCAGATACAACTTACAGATTGAATTGGAAGAAATAAATTCACCTGCTTTCCTTTCTGAAGCCCATTTTTGACAAAAAGGCAAATGCCAGTGTTCACAATACTTGATTTGGTGTATGGGAGCCTTTATTCTACGTGCTAAACATTCCCGTTACACCAAACCTCTTCCTGACCTTGTCTCCATCCCAGGTTTTAAAAACTGACAGTGAGGTTGACACTCTGACAGCCCTTCTTTGAAAATTACCTCCAGCAAAGAAGATAAAGGGCCTGGATTGGGTCCATGTTTACCTGGAGAGTCACACATTTAATAGTTAATACCACAGAGATAATGTGCTACTAAGTTTTACACGCAAATTCACCTAGCAGCTAGTTTGTGGTTTCTGGCATCTGCCCAAAGCTGCTCTCCCAGAGGGTCACAACATGTGAAGAGAAAGGGACGAATTAGCATCTATTTTATGTGCCTGGCTGGGAGGGGAATGGGATAGGTATGACTTACAGGTGGGGCAAGGGAGGACTGCTTTGCTATATCAATTCAGAGAGACTAAGAAGAAAAGAGCTGGGCTGAGCTTTCAGGCTTATGTATCACGTATCTCCAGATACTGGAACAGTTAATGGAGGGACTCTTCTGATACTCTTACGAACCCCACTGGTAACTTGCTGGATGCAGCTAGAAATTGCTGTGTTTGTTGTCTGAACAAAGTCATTCTGCCTGTCTTTGCAGTGTCAGTTTTTCTAATTTTAGGAGGATGAGCACAGTCAAGAAGCCTCCTGGCTCTTTAAAGTGTAGATCACTCAAAATGAAGCAGCAGCCCAGAAGACAATGTTGGCCCTTGCACGTTTTCCAGTCCACTGGCAATGACTTCAGTGCATCCCCTCACAGATGTGCAGCAGGTGCCACGTATTTCTATTTGCACAGAAACTATGCAAAAGGGCCAGCAGATTGGGAAGTACACAGGGATCCTTGTTTTACCTGTTTCAGCAGAGGGAGAAGCAAATCTGGTTTTGCCTCCTGCCCCAGGGTGTGACATTTTGCCAAATCTGGGGCAAGCTAAAGGCTGCGGAGGCAGAGGCCACAACAGATGTCACTGTGGTCTTCTGTGCATACACCTCCCCCTTTGAAAGCACCAGCTGTCCATCCACAGAAGTAACAATGCTTAGTTTATCCTGGCATCCCATCCCTTTATTCCAAAATTGAAATAATCCAGCATGAAGAATAGGGAACTGGATTGACTCCAGGGTAGAAAGGTGGGTGAAGAAGGTGGAGGGGACTTTGGGAGCAGCTCACACTCTTAAATTGATTTAAACTGCTCTTTTAGGTTCTTTGAGTTAGGGATTCAACAGGCTTCTTCAGTGCTCTTACCATCTTTGAATGCAAGCACTTTAGGCTATTTTAAGCCTCTGCAAAAGGAATAACAGAGCAGCAAGTAAAATTTTCTCAGCTGACACTCAGGGGAGGGGAAGGTGCAAGCAAGGAAGAAAAAGCCTTTGAAAATTCCTACCTCCTCCACTTTGAGCCACCTCCAGCATTGAATTGCATGACCCACTGTGCTCCTTGCAAGGCTGTGGAAAGACCCCTGAGGTACTTCATGGAGATCCGCTAGAGCTAGGCATCTGTCTAGGAAGAAGGGTGCCCTGCACAAAGATTGCTCCTCTCAAAAGGGGAGGAAGTGATCACTAATACCTTGTTTTGCATTTGCACACTTCAATCAGGAGTTAACGGGATAAAACCTAATCAGCTCCTGGCCTGCAATTAAGTCTCTACATCCCTTTAGATTGTTAGAGTCTTGAATGAACCTTCCTCTGCTTTTGATTTTCTTAGAGGACTCCAGCTTCATGGTTGCTCTAGGAGTGGAAAAATGGAACTATAGGGCATCTCTATGAGTACAGAGATGACTGAGAAACCAGTCCTGAAGGATTCCTGTCAATGCAAGATAGGTAGAAAGATACTGCATGCATTGCTATGTGTGATATGCAAAGTATACATAGAAAACAAAGTAAGCCGCATTTTCATCAATGTGAGAATTTGCTTCTCTTCAGACTACCTCACACAGTCTTGTCTGTAAGAAACTTACTGTAAAGAAAATGGATCATCACATCATAAAATCAGAAAAGGCAGTGAGAAACAACCTAAATTCTGAGGAAAATCTGTGGAGATTAATTTAATTTCTTCAGTTGCTGCTCCTGAGAATGATGCTCAGAAGCTGATATAGATCTCCCAGTCCTATTTGCATTTGATGCAACAAATCCAGGGTTGTGACACATGTGTTTTAGACACCGGTTTCCAAGACTTCTTAGAAGTCAGAATTGGATGACGCCATGAAGCAACATTGTTTGTTGATGGGCAGACTTTTACTAAATTAGAATAAATTAGTTTTTATATCACTCTGTCCCTGAATTCAATTGCTTAGAAATGCAGGAATATACTTTCTTTTAGCTCCATTTATATTTAGGAGAACTTTGTCCATGTGTTCACATAGAGTACATACTTAAAAAATCCCCATACAGACGACATTAAAGGATTAGACTCAAATTCAGAAAATTACTTAATCGCCTGTGCAATTTCATCTCAATGATTAGTCCTGTTAAAAAGTTACGTGAATGTTTAAATGTGAGATTAATACCTCAGCTGTAATATCTATGTGGCCTATTTAATGGCATTTCACAGAGTTAGGGCTCAGGCTAGCCCCTAATTCCTGGTTCAGCAAGTATAAGGTTTCTCAGCCTCCTGAGGTTACAACCCCTTTCTAGAAGTCAATCATTTTTGTGACACCCCGCCTCCCCAAAAGTAAGAGTGAAAAATCTGCTGGTGATAACATGGTGAGGTCTCTTTAACATGTTTGTGCTCAGGTTTTATGAGATCTTGGCAGGGAATATTTGACCTTGGAGATGAAGGTGGTACAGGGAGGAGAATAGCAAGATTTTTCTTGGCCTTGGATTGTAATAACATTTCAATGCCTCACAAACCCCTTGATTGCCTTTCTGACCCTTCACTCCCTTTACCTCCCCTATCTACCCTGGTTTTGCAAAGCACAAGTTGAGAAACATTTGTTACAAAGACAGCTAACCTCAGTGCAGTGGTTTCAAGGGGCAAAGAATCGACCGCTTTGTAGCCATGAAATGCTTGACTCTTCCTGCTAGAAAAACAGAAAACAAAACCAGGGCTCTTCATCTCTAGTCTAGATTGGCCAAAGCAGTGGGGAGGGGAAGAGGAGAGGAGGAAGGTGGTAAACACCCAGGTTGTGCCTGTGACTATTAAGTGAAGTAAGGAGTGTTCTGATATTGTCCTTAGGGCCCTTGTTCTCCTCTGCATCCTATGGGATCAAGCCACAACATAGGAAAAGAAACCTGCATTCCTTTCACTGTAAAGCAGATTTTCCAGATTTCAGATCATTCTTGGAGACTATTATTTCACAGTCATTATTAAAATATGACTGGAGCTGAACTCCAGATCTCATTCAAAGTTTTCCTAAATATATGAAACTAATTTGAGTTTCCTAATTCTAGCTGGCATGTTGTAGTATAGTGTTGTGCTTTTTATAATATGAATGATACATGTTTACGCTGGCCAGCTACCCAAGTCACTCTGTTAGACTCTCTGTAAATGGCAATATAATTGGGAGGACATGTTTACAGACTCTCTTCACACCTCTACGACTGGTTCCAGCTCTGCCTCACTCCAAGGTTTTTAATTTTGCTGAAACAGCCCAGCAAGAACATTTGTTTGCTTAAGAGCCAAGAGTTTTAACTCAGTTTTGGAACACATAGATTGCCTGAACGTGATGGGGTTTTTCTGGTCTCACTGCCTTGATGCTCAAGCCTCTCTCTAGCCTTGATAGTGTTGTATCCAAGAGGTAGAAAAGCACTAACAGTTCCACTTTTGGCTGCACCCGCATGCCCTCTCAAAGGAACTTGCTCAGACTTAGAGAGGAAGTCTTTCAACAAAACCAGGACCCAAACATGGGTTTCCAAATTCCAAACTCCATCTTAAAAGCAAGGCCACCTTTCCTTTCCTGTCCTTTATCAGCAGGAGCAGTACTCCCACGGTGATTCTGTATGCAGGTTATTCAGCCTCACAGCTAGCAGTTTTCCATTTCATTTCCACACAATGGTACCGTACAAAGACACTTCCTCTTTTAGTGGCTAGCTCTGATTTGCAATTAGCTGGTGCTATTCAGACAGCATTTATGTTTCACTGGGGTTTTTCTGTGATATGGTTTCCACGTCTACATTCTGTAGGTCACTGAAGGTTTTATGAGCTCATACCTGTACTACATTTCTCAGCTGTGACTCATGAGCAATTGGCCAGCCTATTCACTCCCGGAACACCATTTTACATTTGGAAACCTCCTTAGCTGTAAATATGTCTGAAGGTTACTGTGGATCCGTCAGTCAGTGACCCGTCAGGACAGATGTTTACAATTATTTTCTCAGCAAATATAGGCCAAGAGCTGCAGTAAAAAATATGAATCATACATGTGCCCAGTTTATCATTTGGGGTATCAGAATCAGCAGCATTAGTCTTGGAAGCTGTTAGTTAAAGATAACTTGGCATAAAAGCATGCAGAATTTGAAGGGAATTATTTTCTTGGTCATTTGTAAGCAAGCAAATACTCGTCCCTTCACTTATGCAATAGATTTGTGGTCGCTGTCACACCTCTGGATTTTCATTAACAGGCATTAAAGTAGTCTGTTGAAGCTTGGAAGGCACTGCAATGCATTTTATCAGCACATGGTAAAAGTATTGTGAAAACCTCCAAAAAATCTGCCCCTAGTTGAGTGTGAGTGGCCGATGTGACCATCCTGTAAATCTTCAAGGTGAAAATGACTAACAGGTCTCTTCTTTTCACCCATAAACATCTTCCTAGTGGTGTAAGGTAAAAACACATTTCACTAGATTATGCATAGTTTGAAATTTTAGGAGGGTATTAAGTTAGGGGGGTTTGTATCTTGGATATTGGTGTAAAGAATATCATAAACACTCCTTTTAAATACTCTTCTCTGTTTTGCTTGAAATTGGAGATATTATTTGGGGTATTATTACTATTATTATTTATTATTATTTGCTTTATCTCACAGTTTATATTAAGTACCAATTTCTTTTCAAGATCTAATCATACACTGAGTTTCTTAAAACACGAACACAGGATTCATAAATTAAGTTCATATTCTGTGGTACGCTTTACCTGTTTTTCTTCCATTTGGGGTAGAGCTTTGTTAATTTATTTTGGATGTTCTTCATTACCGTCAGTGGTGAGGGCCCATGTACAATGGATTGTGTGCAAATGTGATTGTGAGTTTTATTCCTAAAGCTATTTAAAAGATGGGCAAACTGAGGCAGAGAGCAATTTACTTGTTCACCATCACAAGTATAATTATTGCTGAACATGGAAATAGAACCAGAGCTCCTGAAATGAAAAGTATGAATATAAACCTATGAAGAGCATCATATAAAACCTAGGATTTACAATTCCCTGCTTGGGAAGCAACTAGGTAAAATACTGAGGTTGACTTTATTTTTGGCCCTCTTGGTAGTTGTGGAAATACATTTAAAAGCTGATGCAATATTTACTGCTTTGTTTATTTGTGTTTGTTACTCTTTAGCCTGGACTCCCTTGTACATAAACTCTCTCATCTGTGTCTGCCCAGAGCAAGGAGATTTTTGACCCAAGACTAAGGCATGTCAGAAGCTGCAATAGTATGAGCAGTTTTCAAGAGGTCACCATCTTTGCTTTTCTATCTACACTGCACCTTTATATATAATAAGTCATCCTCTGAAGTGCTTTTCAGAGCTGTTGAATGTCTTCCAGCCTGTTTCTTATGGATGTGAAACCTGATCAGTGTTGGTGTCTCTGTACAAAAGGATGTAGAGTACTGGTGAAAAGCCCATAGGCTTTTGATGTGCTTTTTCTCAGCTGGGCTTTTTGACAGCAGGAGGGTCAGAAGTTTAACTTCAGTTTGATTCCACAGAAGGCAAAGAAGGACTTCAGCATCAGTTGGTTTCCAAATTGAACAAGACCCCTTGAATACAACATACTGTATTGTTCTCGGAGAAACTCAAATAATTTTAGTATGCATTTCAGCAAGCAGTTTCTGTCTACCTTTCACAACCTTCTCCCCCACACCTGACTCTCCTCAAACTTGTCTGTCTTTGAAATTGAAGATGTTCACCTAACTGTTGATGTTCACCTAACTGTCAACCATACTATTTTCCACATGGTGGAGGCTATTTCAACTGGAAACCGATGTAGTTTTGCCCTAAAAGTAAAATACAGCAACAGAAATCATGTATGGTTTAGTGCAGCGGTGATCAGGCTCTTCCAGAGCTCAGATCCAAGTCATCATTGCACTGTGCTTGTATATTAGAATGGCAAATGCCTCAGTGTGGAAATAGCCATAGGAACACAGCAGGCTCTTGTGGGATGGCTGTGCAACACAAGGGTCATGGCCCACATAGTCATGGAATCACGGGGTTTTAGGGTTCTTGTGTTTCAAATAAGACAGTCACAAGGCCTTAGGACCAGCCAAAGAATAATCAGTGCTTTTTCAGATTACAGAGGGTAGATTCACCAGTCTGTTCAGTTAAGAGGGCTTCTGGGGTCAATCAAAGTTCAGTTAGAGCAAACTCAACCGTGTCTGATTTTATGCATGTCCCTAATGTGCTCTTAAGGAAAGCAAATATCGCAGGCATTTTCCACTTCAGCCTTATTGTCTTAATTATTTATCCCTCTCTGGAGCTGTTGCTGGTGCAGAAGCTGGAAATCTTGTGCAGGTGCAGACTTACCTATTAAAGTGCAGGGTTCATTACTCCTGTGGCCCACGTGTTGGCTAACCAGATGTTTCTCCATCTCTCTATTACTCCATACTGTTCCCTTATGGTTTTATGAAGGTAAATGAACTTTCAGGACAGCAATTTAGCAGTACTCCAGAGATCTGTCCTGGATGGAGACATATCTAACACAGCATACCACAGAAAGCTGAATAGTCATACAGGTCCTTCAGAGAAAGGTGCTGCATACTTCTATAGCTTCAGTTTAGACTACAGCAAATGGTAATGGAGGCTGAGATATCTTTCTGGAAAGCCCACTGTAAGGTAAGTATTTGTTTAGGCTCCCTGCACATCAGTGGGGAGACAAACTCATTCACGTGACTTATCCCTCTATTTAAGGTGCTTAGTAGCTTGGGATAAACACAGTCCTTCAATGTTAGGAACAGAAACTGTCGCTCACTGTGCACAGAAACAATTTGTAGTGCGCTGGAGTCCAAGTCACAGTTAAGGACATGGCTGAAATGTAAGTAAGAACAATAGCTGGTTGCAATTTGCAATCTCAGCAAGGAATCTGAAGACTGTCTGAGCAGAAAGATTGAATGGGAATCTGAAGACTGTCCAAGCAAGGAGACTGAACAACATGCTCTGTCTAAAGCAGATACAGCCAGCCAGGCTGGGGCTAGTGCTCATGGGGTAATGTCATGAGAGCTTTATTTTGAGGATAAAATAGCTTTCTCAGGTCCTCAACCCAGCTCCAAATCCCTTTAAAAAAAAAAAAAAATCCAACCTGGATCTGGGAGAGGGAGAAAGAAAGGCTTAATTCTTAAAGATCCCGTGCAAACAATAAACAGAGTTTAACAGTCAATAGGCAGATTAAACTGGCTGTGGATCAAAACGCATCAGGAGTAGAGATTTATTGCAGAAAACAAGACACGGAATAAGCCCTGCTCTGTTGCTGTAGCTCTAACTAACTGGTTCTACTGAGGAAAAGGAGGGGGAAAGAAAATTACACTGTCTTTATAAATAGGCATCAGCAAAGCTGTTCCTGGCATGCTTTCCTGCCCCAGTCCATACCACCCAGTGGGGGTAAATATCTCATTCCAATAATACCACTGATTAAATGGCTGTGGGATAAAGAATTTAATAAATTGCACACAGCATGTGAATGATAATCAGGCCAGGAGCTTTATGCACTTTGGCTTGTGACATATACCACTGGGATATGGGATAATTAAGGGATATTCCCTCCTGTCTCCAGATCTCTAGAGACTCTAGGGCATGCTGAGCCTTCTGCTTCAAGGGGTATAAATAGAGCAAATGGGATGAAAAGAGGTGGGATACATAGTTTGAATACCAGTCAAATCTACAAGGCAGGGGCATGGTCCTCTATAGTCTTACACTTACAGAGTTTTAGATGACCTGGTAAATATTCATCCTGGATCCAAGGTGTGTTTGTTTGATGATTCATTTTGACTCATCGTTACAAGCGTAAAAGCCTTTTTAGACCATATATACCCTGTGTGCCTGAGAACAAGAACAAAATGATTCTCTACTCCACTGCATTGTCATTAATCTGTTATAGGGATAGTGAAACGTTCAACACTAGACTGGACTCCATCTAGTAAGAAGGTACTTCTTTGCACTTGAAATTTATTGAATGTGTCACATAATGTGAAACCCAGACGTGCATATCCCAAATTTCTGATCAGAATTCCAAGGCAGAAACTTGACTCATCCTGCAGCCAGCGTGTATGAAATGTGCCTGTATGCATACATGGAGATCCTTCCAGTTTCTGGTTATAATGGAAGAAGACTTCCCAGACTGCGTGTGCCCAGTCTCCTGTGCATTCTGACTGACCTTTGATGGGGTGTTCAGAAAATGTAAAAGAATTGGTAACATGCCCTTTACATGAGCATGTTCCAGTACAAATTAAGGGATTGCATCTTATCCTCACAGCCATCAGGGAAACTGGCTTCTGAGACTGCTGTGAAGCAGCTGGGGCATGCTAAACGTTTTGGTCTCTGCTTCTGATGGACACTAAACTCTGAAAGAGTGTCATGGTGTAGGGACTGCCCTGAAAGGCAAAGGTGTAGAAGAATTAAGTGTTTTGGTTTTTTTTAGCTATGTTCTTTCCATGTTTTGGAAATAACAAGTTAAAAGTCGTGTGTTGTTAGGTGTGTCTCGAAGTAATTTTATCTATCATTAACCAGAGCTTTGGAGTTTTTACATCAGCAAGCTTTCAACACAGACTTGGTGAATTTCAGTGTGTAGGTCTTCTGAGTTTGCATAAAATAAGGGAATTATTTATATTTTTTAAATATTAAAAAATAATAATTGTAGTCTTCTTTTGTAAAGACCAACTAACTGGGCTGAATTTTGTATTCAGAGGGTTCCCTCTCCCTGTACCACAGCTCACTCAGCTGCCTGAGCTGTAGGAATGGCTGCCACTTCATTTAACCTCCAGAGAAGGGGCTGACACACACTTTGCCAGTGCATTTCACAACTCACAAGACAGGAGATCACATATCTCAGTTCTGTCCCTGGCTCTGAGAGAAGAATGTGGTTTACAGGTCTGATAGGGGGTAATCAAAGCTTATTCAGCCTGAAAGACGTAGCCGAATAGTGAAGATATAGGCTTACTATGCTGTAGTCCTGCTTTCTGGCCAAGGTGACCTTTGGTAACCTCTGCATTAGCCTTGCTGTGAAATATGGCAGCAGCTTGAACTCAACTGTCTTCCATAATTGGTATTTATGGTCTTGGTCAGTAATGAGGACAAAGAAATGTGCAATATCAATCACAGCAAGTTATGAATGCATGAACCAGAGTTTGCTCAGGCAACTGGCTCTGAGGTTACAGGAGTATTGGTCTGGGAGCAACATCCATCTATTCTTCACACCTGTCCCTGAAGCAATCTTATGTCGTTACTGTGATCGCTTCTTCATGGGGCGTGTCTTTTCACCCAGGATAGAAGAAGAGAACAAAACACGCTGAGTGCTTTCCATTTGTAATGCTATTGCATTCATCAGTGTTTGAGGAACATCTTGCAAAATACAGTGGTTTTGGGCAGATCTTTAAAAAAATTCAAGGCAATCTCATAAAAAGCTGCAAAAAAAAGCTTATTTTCAGAATTTGTATTTTTTTATTTCTAAAGATCCCTTTTTTCATCAGAAGGATTCTACTCAGAGCTCCCTTTCAGGGTGGTGTTTGCCACTGTATGGAAATCTTTATATCACAGAAGTTTCTGCAGAAGTGAGAATTTCTGATTCAGACTCTTCTATGGAATTGTAGCTCATTATCTCCATTACAACCGCTTCCCAGTTATTTCCAACAGTTGATAAAAGTCTGTTCTGTTTTCTGATGATAAATGATATTCTGCCCCAGCAAAGTGGTGCACAGCTTCTCAAAACCTCTGGTATGCAAAGGACTGCCCAACTGGCTGTTTTATATTTTTGGGCTATCTCTAGGCATATGGAGTGATAAACACAGGGTCACTCTGTAGATGTGGACATTGGTAAGCTGTGTAGTCTCCAAAGTGGCTAATGGATTTTTTTGAAAATTATGTTAAATTACTTCCAAGATAATGATACACCTTTTACAAATAAAGCTAATCTTAACTTTTTCTATTTCAAAATTTGTGTATTTTCAGTGCAGTTGAGAAGCATCAGTTCTTCTTAATTATCCAGTCCCTCACAATTATTATGTAAAGTTCTTCAGTTTCCAATCTTTTTTTCCCTATTTGCACTTTCACCTCTTACTTTTGAATTGCTTTGCATGTAAGTGCCTCCATTGTCACAATAGCTTTCATAAGACTGAAGGGAAAAGCAAGCACCTTTCTGCCAGGTGTTTTGAATTTACTACTTCTTCTCTCTTAATAAAAAACAGCATTCCATCTGCTCTTGAACGTGCACATCTCCACTGCCAGTCCTATCCCAACCTCACACCCCTCCAGCTGTGCACATGTTTCTTATTACGAGACAAGTGGAGGAGGATGGCAATTATTGCTTGGTCCCCATCTGAAACAAATTCCCAAGATGAAGGATGGCTTCTCAGATTGAAAGTTCTTGTAAGAATAATAATGCCTTTCAGGCCCTTAGCAGTTTAAGTATCCTTCAAAAAGGAGCATCTCTCAGTAAAATATATCATAGGAAACCTGTATGTTGTGTTTAATTTTATTCTTGGGAAATCTTGTTATTGAAATAGGTGATCTGAGTGATGTTTCTTATGACTTTGGAATGGTTGAAGAATGGACCATTCCAAAAACCAGCTGAGGGTAGACGGACACACCTAGATGAGCCTCTAAAATCACCATATTCTTTACAAACCTGTTTATATACTTATTAGGTTTATTTTTTTCTATGGGTATGGGGGAGGTAGTGGAAGCATTATGAAAGCACTAGCTTTCTTGTGTTATTTTTGAATCTGAAAGACAGAAAACTGGAAAAAAAGCTACACCTTGAAGTGCGTGATATGTGTGTTCATATTTGTATCCACATGGTTGTCATTCCTATCAGTGACACTCTGCTGTGAACCCATCCTGCAGGGGACCCCGTAGACCCACTCATGTAAACATGAAGGCAGAAACAGTTAGATGTCATGAGGCATCTTATTGAATCAATCTTGTTGAAAATAATTGGTCAACTCTATATCCACAAAGTTTCAAATGGATTGCTATGGAAGTAATATGTGTGATTGCACTTCAGAAAATTAACTTCAGTTAAAGCTTCACATATTTGTGCAAATACTCAACATACTTTCTCCTGTCTGCGTTATAAAATTAGATCTCTATCATAAGTTTCCTTATGAAGCTGTGGTATTTTAATGCTTCTCCCTCCTCATCAAAAAAGAAATGCTTTCCTGTGTTGAGGGAGATTGAAGAAGGCAACAAAGAAGGTTTCTCTCTGGTATCATATGGAGAATGAATTTGTCATATTTAAATGTACTGAAAATTGCCATGTAAAGAGATTGTTAATGTGAGTGGAAGGGAGACAGTAGAATTACCATAGTGGAAAGAGAGGTACAATGAAGAGTTTGTGTCCTGTGGAGATTGGCAAGTTGTGGTAGCAGCTGTAAACCACTAGAAAGGCAGATCTGGACACTCCTGCCAATCACAGAGCAAATGAGAAGACCAGAAGAAAGAGCTGGAAGAGGTGTCAAGTACTGTCTTGGGAGTAAGTTAGATAGTTACAGACATCCTTGGTGGTCCCGGGAGCCTTGGGATCTTGTGGGCTCATAGTTATGCCCTTTTGGAAGCCTCCTTCTACTATTCAGATGGGTTTTGCAGCAGCTCCTTGCTTCTTGACCTGAGATTCCTGTTATTTATGACCCCTGTTACATTTCTCTTGGCTGGATTCATTCCACTGTGGTCATTCCAATGGGATTCAAATTTCCTTTCTAAAATAAATGCCTGTCCTCCATCAACCTTCTTCCTTGTGTCCACCTCAGTTTAGCAAATTACATAGCCACAAAGTACTCCCCCCTGGTTTCTGCCTTCTCCTGTCTACCACCCCCTCATGTGACAACTTCGGGTTGCAAACTGCTTCTGTGTCCTTGAGTTCTTCCTCCAGGACAATGTTTTTCATATGGAGATGGCCCTTCTGGGGAAAGGCTGTGTTGCTTGTGCTGTTTTAGGAAGGCAGGAAGGGTGTTTGGTTTTACCCACAGCAACGAGAGTGCAGTATGCAGTTTCTATAAATGGACCACTACAGTGTTTTGTTATGAAACAGCCTTTGATATAGGATGGTCGCAGTCTTACAGATTCCAAATATATTTCAGCCTCTATAAAAATGACAAATCTCTCTGTGCCCACAGAGTATGTATGTTTCCATGAGCTCAGCTGTGCCATCCTGAAAGTGAACTGAGAACTCTTGACTTAATGTTGAGATGAGTCTTGTCTGCATCTCTTTTCCACCTCTTCTGCTTCTGCCTTTGAGCTCTGGAGCTGGACCAGCCAATTCTTGGGAAAAACAGAGGACAAGAAATGGTATCATAGTTGTATGGTTATGACACAAATCCTCCTGTGGTCTGACACTAAAGGAATTTATGCATAGAAAAAGGACTCTGGTCCTTCCAAATTGTGATGTGGGGTATGGGTTCAGGTCAAGGTGTAGAAAAGCTCTGCCCAATCTTGATTAAAATGAACTTGAAGTTATCAGGCTTTCAAAGACTGCTTCTCAAGTGAAGTGCGAGAATGTATCAGTTACAGAAATGTGACAGATTTAAAAGTGTTGTGGTTTGTGGCCATTTTATAGATAATGGGGTTTTTTTGTTTCATTGCTTCCTGTGACCAGCAAGGTTAGGCAGGGATAGGGAAAAAAGAGATCAAAGCAGTAGGCAGAACACTGAAAATTTGTGAAACAGTTTTGCTGGCAGAGGCACAAAAGATTTCTCCAGACTATGCTCAGAGAAATGTCCAAGCCTTTAAGAGTTTGCTTTTCAAATTAATCTTTGAGTTTTATGTGATTTGCTCATCAGTGCCACAGCAATGGGACACAGCATTTCCCAGGGATAATTAAATACTCCCATAATGTTGCCAGGTGACCTGTAGGTCTTGCAGTAACATTACTCAGACAGAAGTGGGACCTCAAGACAAAGCCCTTCCTTCAGTCATCATTTTTCCCATTTTCAGGAAAGTCATGAGCCGATGAGGAATTTTGACATGAAATGGGGGACTTTGGAGAAATGATTTGACCGCTCAGGGCTGGAGTCTTGCAAACATTTATTCTGCGTGATATATGTGGTAATTGTGACCCAGAAACAAAGTCACATGCCACAGGGCTCTAAATGTATACTTAATTTTCCGTTTTCACTATATAACAATAGCAACAATGATCTATTTATAGACAATGGCAAGACATTTAATAACTGACCAAGATCAGTTCAGAGCATCGGCTCCTCCTGGCCAGGCATTAAACCTCCAGGAAATATTTCTCTGCTCCAGTGTTACTGCCTCTTTATTTACTCTATCACAACCGTTTGTATAAATATTTGCTTTTCTGATACTGGCACACTGAAGGAGTTCAGGTCAGGACGTTGTCTGCATATTATATAGCATTACAACATGCAAAAATTTAAGTAACTGTGGAAAAGAACAGGAGGCTTCAAAACTGGCTGAGAAATGAGGGGGTCTGGCTTGGAGCACCTGCTCCCTACAGTTGGTTTGTATTAAACAATACAACATGCAGCTCTGCAGGAGGTCAGAGCAGATGATCTAATGGGTCTTCCTGCCCTTGAAATATACAGACTATATTGCTTTAAAATTAGCGTCAGTAAAGTGAATTTAGGCTTGTCCTTTTAGATTATCATGAAACCAGCATTTGGTGGAGCAGTTACCTTGATCTCTCTTTTATTTCCAATTAATTCAGCTTTGTCATGGGAGGGAAAGGGAGGTATTTGGAATCACTGAAGAGGTCCTCATTCCCTAATACAGTGTCAGTGACTAGACACTGTGGCATTGCCATAGGCATTGACTGAACTTTGCTCCGACTCAGTTTCACTTCCTGGGTGTTTTCCTTATTAGACCAAATGCTGAACAAATTGTACAATAAAATATGTCCTAAGCATATCAGCACGTTGGAATTTAAGAACTCTTCCACATGTAGTGAGCTGAGGAATTACAACACAAAGCACACCTTTCTCTCAAATTAACTAATTAACATAATAAAGTTAAACTCAAAGCAGCTTGTTCTCAACCTGTATTTAGCCTGAAGTGTTTTTCTTGTATTACAGACCTGACAAAGGACTCGTGCCTGGAAGCATGTGCCTGTTATTTTCCAGCTGTATCAGTTCGTCTAATTAAAAACTTTACCTCTTCCTACAAACTTTGCCGCAGGAATCTACATGGCTAAGCAGGTTGGGTTGTTTTTTTCTTGTGTTGTTATTTAAATCTGGCACAATTTTAAACCATTAAATGCATCTTGCATATGGATGGCCTAATTTTTGGTGGCACTGACCATATACCTATAGTTTAAAGTTGGTATCAGTTTCACATATGGAAAATATGCTTTGCTGCCAGATAATACAGGAGCTAGATGAACTTATTTTATGACGAAAAAGATTAAGGGGTGACTTGAGCACTGCCAATAAACAGATGTGCAGGCAGAAAATTTGGATCTGTAACTGAGTAGTTGAAAAAATTGCAGGATCCAGTCCCAGACACAGAAGCCAAAAGTCTGTGAATATTAAATTGCAGGGTTTGGTTGGTTTTGTTTTGTTTTGTTTTAAATTTTCTTTCCTTAGAAAGTTTGATAAAGCAGTTATGTGCCAAAGGATGTGGTAAATTCTCTATCACTTATCATCTGTACAGAAAGTTTAGTAACCTCCAACCCAGTTTTGAAGTTTGTGGGCTTGACAGAAGAAGCAGTGGACAAGTTGAACAACCCATGTTCTGCTGTAGGATAGAGTAAATGATCAAAAAAGGACTTTTTGCTCCTGTTATTTAAACAGTTGGGACAGAAACCTCTGAAAGACAGTGAAAGGCTATTTACAAATCAAGGTGACCTCTGCTCCAATAGATGGTTTCAAAGAGACTGCATTGTCTCCCAACAAGAGCATACAGCTGAATTGCCCTAAGTCTTTGAAAAGCAGCAAGTTGCCAAGTTTTACCTACTCATTGTGTGTAAGGCCAACATCAATCCTGAACTCAGACAAGTTTGGATTGGCCCCGTTGTGGGTGGGCACATTGAAACCTTTGACTTTCATTAAATGGTGGAATGTTTGATTTTTAATTTTCCACCAGGCTGCCATCCTTTGCAGGACTGTGTGATGTGAAGAAGGGGTGTACCCAAGAGCTTGCACAATCCCCTGGTAATTTATGAAGATGCAAGGACTGGTTTGTTCATTCCAGTGAAACAGGAGCAGAGCAAAGGCTTGACATGGGATTCGTGGTCAGCTGAAGAGGGTTGTCCGAGTTGCTTTGCCACACCCGTAGTTTGGAGAGGTTGCTCAGCAGATGTCTGCCATGGTAGAAGGAAGGTGTTTCATGGCATGATCTCTGACTTTCTGACAGCAGTCCAGAGAAGTCTGTGCTGTGGGTACATGGAAGAGGAGGGAGGAGGCTGCTTCAGTTGTAAAAGCTGTGACTGATGTAGCTCCAGGTTGCCATGCTGTTTCTTCCACTCTGACACAAGAGCCTTTTGCTCAGAACCTCAGCCTTATGAGTTTGTGGACCCATGTGGATTTTCCCTCACTAGTAGAGGCTTCTGGATAGCTACTTAAATCTAATAATAGTGGCTAGTTTTTCTTAATTATGTGTTGTTGATCTCTTAAAAGTCGTCCATTGAACCTACTGGTTGGTTGAAAACTGCTAGAGCCCTGCAAACCTCCATTTCATTAAATGTTAGTTTTTAAGTGCTATGAACATGACCTAAAAAACCCTCCTCCTCTAGAGTTCTCTGCTGGAACTCATCTCTGCTGTGTGCTTGCTAGCCTACAACTCTTGCCAGTTTTCACTCTTCCTATGCAGTATAGCAGAAGCTAGTTTCTGTAAGTTGGCACCTTCCCTGAATGCCAGCAGTCACATCCTATTATCTTAAGGCCAGATCAGAGGCAAAGATGAAATTAAGCTACAACCCAGAAATCTGAAAATTATCCATAAAGTTTCCTCTGGTGCACTGAAGATCCATGGCTCAAAAGTTCTTAAAAGTTATATTTATTAGGCATAATCAAAAACTATAAATCATTTACTGCCAACATTTGTTTCTTCTCTGAAAATAAAAGCAAAAAAAGTAGTGAGTAAAAGAATAATATGAGAAAAATGGGGTTGGGGGGGTTGTTTTGGTTTTTTGTCAAAGCAGTTCTGCCGGTGTGTTTCTCTTAGGAAATGTAACTTACTGATGTCTAAACTTAAATTCACACACCAGTGTTTCTAATAGAGCATTTCTGTGGATCATTCTGAGGTTTCTTCCTTAATAATAGCAAACCCAATAATTATTATTTGCCTTGAGGACTGTAATTGAGAACAGCACCTTCCATTCTCTTGTTTATTTTTCCGCTTCCAGATGTGAGATGAGGACCCGATCTGACTGACAGATTAAATGACTTTGATCCATATAATATTCAGATAAAACAATCACACATAATTGAAAATATCTGTTCTAATCGAGAGTCTTTGAGAGCAAATTAGTCTTCCTTTCTTCCTGCTTCTTGCTTAGTGAGTTCACTATCAAGGTATGATAATAAATGTGTCCAAACTCAATCTTTTCTTGTAACCCTTTCTCAGAAAGGAGTCAAGAAAGAGTTATTCAATCCAGGCAGAACTCTAGGACATGAAGCATAGTCTAACCTCTTAGGATGCTTCTTGACTTCATCCCATGACAGTTTCCATTGAGGCCTCAGTGACATCTCTCAGACATGAAATAACCCTCTATAAAGACTTACCAACATTAACAGGAGCTAATTTACCGTGGAACGTACTGATGCATAGAGGTATTATCTTCTGATTTGTTTATTTTTCTCCCTACACCTCCCTATTAATTATTACATTTTCACACTTCTTTTGGAAGATTTGGATGCATATGGTATAATTAAAAATCACAACTCTTGGGTGCTGAAGACAAACTAAGACACATTAATCTTAGAAGAATCTTGCTTAATGTCACTGAAATGCTATGCCAAAATTTGACAGGTTAAAATAACTTCAGTACTCCTTTAATAGAATAACACAGTCAAGTGAGTTACACAGAAATAAGAATGAAAAGCTTATCTCCACTGGGATCTTGATAAGTAACTGCATTTACAATATATATGCATAATGTTTTAATGAGTGTCTTATTGAGAACATTAAGGCTGGTTCATCTGGTTCTTGATTATTTTTTTTTCCTCTACAGTAGCAAGAACTGATTTAACACTCTGCTTCCAGATATCAAGTTTCATTAAAGTGTTTCTTCTTAAAACAATTCTGGCTATCATTAGACACTTAATGTTAGTTGACATGAGCATCTAAATAAAGGTAGTCATGTGCTTGTGTGAGTCTGGATGTCAATAGCTGATTCTTATTACCTGCCACTACTCTTGTTGTCAATGTTGTCAATCACACACTGTGGTATCTGAGAGCTACATAGGGTCTTGGTTATTTTTTCCCCAGAAAAGCAAAAGAAAATAGTCCACACGCTCCCAGCCTTATAAACTACTACAAAAGACAGCTGGACTTTCCAAAAAGAGGAAGGATACAAGGATAATATTGGTCCTTTACTAAGGATAATAATCTTAATGCTTCAGCTGTCTATACCCCTGTTTGTGGATATGGAAAGGGAGACATCATAATGAACCTGAAGGAAATTAAGAGATGGTCTTCTAGAGTCACACACATGGAGTGCTCAATTTATCCCTGCCATGATGACTATCCTTAGTATGTCATCTATATTACATACAAAAAGATGGAAGTGCAGACAGAAGGGTTACTTCCCCCAAAACAGGTGTAGAGAGAAAGCGGGTCCTGGAACATACAGGTGAAAGTAAATTTTTCTGGGATGATGCAAACTATTTGCTTATCTGGGAACTGTTGGCCACAATGGAGGGATGGATGGGAACACCTTGGTTCTCGAGCTCAGGCCCAGAGTGGCAAATCCTTTTTTAGAAGCTGAGTCCAAACTCATTCACAAGAACACCTGCTCTGATCTTCCACATACCTCAGTACTCAAAACAACCATAGAGACTGAAAGCTCCTGTTATGACAACATTCAACTCACCTCTGTTTTTGATAGCTTTTGCATGGAACTCTCAAAAGGACTGAGTAGAAAGTTCTCCTGGTGAATATTCTGACTGGAGTATTGGAAGATACTGCAGTTTTATTAATATGTAAAGCCAAACACCACCAATTAAAAATATTACCATATAGGTATGCGTGGTCGGCACTACACTGCAAAGTTGCTTATACAGATAGCTCGAGAGCTGATTGCACGGAATATCATTCAGTTTTTTACAAATTAGGTCAGATGAGAAAACTGTGAGGAAAAAAATATGTGAATGGGGAATAGACATGTAGGAAAGAAATAAACACCAGCACACGGAAAGGGGAGGGGGATCTCCTGCTGGCTACAAGCCCTGCATTTCTATAGGAGTCCTCCAGGCCCAAGGACAAGAAAGACTCAGCTGAGCTTGACAAACTGGGTGTTAGTGGATATGAGTGACCTAAAGGGGAAAGGACTGTAATGCCTCTCTGGCTTGTGAGTATTCCCCAGGCCACAGCTCCCGCTTTTGTAATTTGCTCTTGTCATTTTTATTTATTGCCAATTGTTCATTTGAACGCATCGGCTGCTGTTAGTGACAGGAGAGCTGTGCAGTGAGAATGCTGGATGTGCACCATGGAAATATGTTTTACCCATTAGTGTCAGTGCAAACCAACGAAGGAAACATTTGTACTAATTTTGAGCGGGTGTTTATGCTCTTAAAAGTGACTCTGTTAAAATGACATGAAGGGGATACAGGCAGGCACAATCCCCCAGTTCTTCTTCATGATGTTAGAGGAAATTTGTTCCATTTACAAGTCAGAGTATGAGCACTCATAGCCTTTGCAGAGAGCTATGCTTTGGGAGGAATAGATCAAGCTAAGTCTGGTCTGACTCAACTGTCATTGGCAGGGATCGGCACAGTCCAAAGCTGTATTCAGATATGCGCCAAACTCTGAGGCAGGATAGATCTCTTCTGTTAGTCTCATATCCCATGGGACCCCCATAGAAGATGAATTTTCCATATGATCTTAAAGAAAACCTCATCTCTTTCCCAGCACTTGTCTTTCTAAATGAAAATATTAACATAATCTCCTGTCGTAGTTCCTTGCACAGTCCTCCTTAAATACTGATTAGCCAATGACATTAGTCTTCTCTCCTAACCTTCTTGCTTCATTCCTGCTTCCTTTGCCTCCTGATGAGAGAGAGAAATGATCCATCTCAGTGAATCAGCAGATTCTTTGAGAGGATGGCTGGCTGGACATCTCCCCGCAGGGAAGCTGCTGCAGGCAGCCAGTAACAGTGCTGTGTGGGAGTCCAGAATAGGCACACCTCTGAATACAGTCGGGGCGTGGGCATCTCTGGCACTGGGAAAATGCTCCCCCAATTCTAAAAACTAAGACAGTACATTTTGAAAACAATGCTGAGGCGTCCCAATCAGGGCATGCTGTAGGATTGCGACCTATTACTCACCCCAGTTCTGAACTCCACTTTCTTTGATTAGGCAATACATAGATTTGCTTTTATTGAAACTGTCAATATCACAAGAGCTTCTAACGTATACTCTCATTGTATTAATCATAGTTGCACTGCCATCACTGTATTCTACACCCAAAAGTCATTCCTTGCCTCTTTTTCATCAAGTGCTTTCAGGGGAGTTTTGTCTAAAAGATGACAGCATCAACCCAGAAAAGGGGCACCTGATAATGGTACTGCTGCAGCTGAACAATCATTTTCCCCTTCTGTTCTGCTCGATCCAGATGCAAGCTTCAAGTCCTTGTCGTCCTGCGTACATCTCCACCCCTCTTCCTGCCTGCTGAAGGGCTGTAGCATAAGTGACATTTACTGTGGCAATGTAAACCAGTTCAAGTTATATCTGCCCCTCCTTCATCCTGACAGTGGGTAGCCAGTCCCGGGCAGCCTTCCCAGTCATATTTTATTCAAAGCAAAACACTGAAGAGAAAAAGAGGTTAAATTAATGAATAGTCAAAACTACCAGAATTCTGGCACCTTGGGGATGTATTCAGTCTGCCTTGGGGGTTGCTGCAGGTCCTGCCTTTGAGGAAATCTCTGAAATCCTCTTTCCCCAGACTGTCCTCCACTGAGGACTCCATTGCTGTCCCATAGAGCAGGAGATAATCAGTATCTTATCTGACAGCTAGAAATAAGGCCATGGAGAATAGTAGTTAGGCTGTGGTTGGGGAGGAAGTCACTGGGAAATAGCATTTCTGAAGCCATAAAATACCACGATGGTGTTTCCCTCCAAAAGCCCCTGCTGGATGTGAGCAACTGTAGATAAGACCAATATAAGTGCAGCCCACTGGCAGCCCATTTGGAGTTCATCATGTGCAGAGCTGATGAAACAACTCTCACTTATAAATCATTCTGGGGCAACTTCCCCTTGATCATACACGGTATTTCACCCAGCTGGTCAAGTCCCCAGGGGTGGCTAGCAGCCACAGACAGTACAGCAAGTGGGTTGATAAGATGTGTTATTTTTCTCTTTAGCATTTTTTTTCTTTACAGCATAGCCCCATTAAGCTGTTCAGTGCTTTCCTGACCACAAATGACTTAGGATAATCCTGGTCTAGCAGAAAAGGCATGATGAGATTTAGCAGCTGGAAGAAAATTTGACACAAATTTAGTCTAGAAATAAATTTCAGATTACTAACTTTTTAAACAATGGAAGGTGATTAATCTTTACAACAAATTCCCTGTTGGGATTTCCCAAACTTGAAATCTTTTATAAATGTCTTCTTAAAACCTCTTAGTTTCAATAGAACATACTAGGTGGATCCTGAAAGCTTCATTTGAGTTCTTTGACCTGTATACACAGGAGTTCATATGAGAGCTCACAGGCGCCTTCTGATTTTACAATTAATAGTTATTCAGTTGACCTAAGCTCTTGTTGACTTCAGTTTATGCCTACTTGCTTATGTTTTCACTCCTGGTATGAAATCTCTATCTATGCTGAGTATGAAGTCTATTGTTATTTATTTATGAACTCCTCATGTACCTTCTAGATCAGTATCTGTGGGAAAGTATAACACTAAAGCTATTGCCAGTGTTGTCCTTGATATTTTCTGTTTGGATATCTGAATGTTTTCTCAAATTGAGCAAGGTAAATAGAACAAGTTTGAGCAAGTCTCTCACATCTTATCTCTGTCTCTGGCTTTTCTAGAAGGGTGGGTTGTACTTGCAGTAAGAAAAAGCTCAGACATGTTGCAGTCAGAAATTAAGGGTCAGAGTCTTTCCCCCAAACTAATTCAGGCAAAGGTGATTTGTTTTGCCTCCATACTATACAAATTTAAAGTATCCTCAGCTGTAATAAGCATAGTCTTTAAGGTTGTGCTTTGCATAGTGTAATTAGGTTCTCCTGAGTGGGTCCACAGATGGTCCAAAACAGTAACAAGTTTGATTGATAGAAAGGGTCTGTGATGCCTTCGTCCTGTTACAAGCACAGCTAAGCCACTTCACACTCTGAGAATAAAATGTGAAACAGGGCTGACAGGCACCCAAAGAAGCTATAGAGTGTATCTCATTGGCTCATGGCCAAATGTCCTCTCCCTAACCTGCTTCTGACAGATACGGCTCTAATTTTCACCTTCCTCCTCAACGACATCTTTCCAGAGATCCTGGAAATAAGAGAATTTTTTATTAATGTCTAATGTTTCCAGGGACCTGCAGAAAAGTCTTTTTACTTCTTCTTTTCAGCAACTTTTTATGACAACCCACAGTCCTTTCTCTAAACTAAGTGGACTCAGTGCTTTCAAAGGTCTTGTTTTCTAGACCTTCGGTTGTCTTTGGGGGGCAGTGCAAATCTTGCTGTCTCTTTGACTCCCCCGGCATGTCGCTGTTGTATGAGTAAGCATACACGCATGGTCGGGGGGGAGTCTATAGGTAGGGAACCTCTCTTTTGCTAGTGGTGCTAAAAGAGCAGCTCTGGTGGCAGTACAGCCTTCAAACACCACTGCATGATTAGTGCAAGATACTGGCCAGGAACCTTGGGCAAGACATGCCTGTAAAACCCAGAGTGCCATCCACTCTCCTTGTACTCTTGAACCCTTCTCCAAGAAAAAGCTGCACTGTTTTTTCTGACTCTCTAAAGTTCAGACAGTGGCTCAGCTCTCCGTGGGAAACCCTGACAGGGTTGTTGAGTAGGCTTTGGAGGCATCAGTGTGTGTGCATCTGCTTGGAGGCTGTGAAAGTGTGTGCTCTGAAGGCCTGCCTCCCTCTGCATCTGGAAGCCAAACATGTGGCTAGATCTGCTGGGGCAGAGCATCCGTAGCTGGTGGAGGGTGTGCTCACACATTTCCTGTGCTTTGCTGAGCCTAGGAACAAAGCAACCACCTTGGCCTCCCCATCTTGCTTCCAAGCAGCTGACCCCAGCAATGAGTGGATCAGCTTGGTAGAGGCTTTTCACATGGCTGGTGCCAGGTTGTGCTGTAAAGGAACAGGGGTGAGTGGGATGCTCATGGACAACACTTGTGGTGGACATGTCTCTGCAGGACTGGGATCAAGTTGCTGTTCCCCACACCCAAGATCATTCAAGAAAGGACCAGGAATGGAAGGATTTACACTGGGAATGGAAAAATTTATTTCCTAATACCTGTCTGATCTGTCCTAATCCCACGAGTCATACCTACTCCTGTTCTCTCCCACTCCTGTTGCCTTGTTGTGTCACTGGGGCTGCCTGTTGCTCTGAGACCTCTCCTCCTCTGAGCATCATAACTGCTCCCCTTATAGGAACAATAACCTCTTTACAGCTTTTTGCTTTCTCCTTATGGTACAGTGCACACCTATGTGCTCTCATGAGGACAGAGATATTCTTCTACAGACAGCCCTGTAAAACAGCTTTGTATCTTCTAACCATTGACTATATCATTAAAATAAATAATTAAAACAAACAGTCCTCCCTGTATCATCTGCTGGAGAGAAAAAAAAAAAAAAAAAAGGCTGCAGCTGAGTTTCTGATGGGGGATTATTGAGATAAGGGATCCTGTGAATTGATTTATTTCCTTAAAGCCAAGACCATGCTAGTTGTTAACTCAGTGTAAGAGTTTAAGACATTAAATATGTCTCTCTAAGCACTTTGCAGTTCTTCATTTCCTAACCATGGGGAATCTCTTTTCAGTATCAAGTCTAAATAGTCTGTCTTCTCTGGAAAAACAGTCGAGTGCATCTTCCTGATTTTAATAAAGGTTGGGTTAGAGAAGGGAAGTGAGCAGCTTATTAAACAATGCATGAAAATACAAAAGTTGCCACTTGAGCCTTGGGACTGATGTCACATCATAAATCCATTGACACAACTCTGCTCACCGATTGAATGGGGCAGGCTGGAATTTTTGAAAAGGGATTTTTTCCGTAGGTTAATTATTGGTTTAGATGTAGTCCATGCTGTGACTATCCTTTAGGGATATGTTTACTTGCATTAAAAAAACCTTGGTTGCTTTTAAATTCTGAAGAAGGAATCAATCACAAGAAGGGGGCTGGTGATTGTATTTGCTTAATTAAAGGTTAGAAAATTGTATCTTTGTAATCTAGGCTCTTTTTCAAAGATCAGACTTTCTTGTGTGTCTGTGAAATTTGTGGTGTAAAGTGTTCTGCTTGCAGATGTCCCTAACCAACACAGTTCAATTCACTGCCTGGGTTAACCAGATCAAATCTCAGTATTGGTGCAATAAAGTCATCAGGGTTTGGGGTCCATAAAGACTGAAGAGCAGAATAAAACCCAACATCATCATTGTTAGCAGGGTGCAGGAATGGGATGTGGGGATCACTGGCTGTGGGGGTCAGCACTGTAGAGCTGCTCTGAGTTGGTGGTGCCAGTGGTGACTGAAGTATAACAGAAGTATTGGTGGGTGCTCTGGTCATCTTGAGATTCTTCCACAGAACTGGGGTTACACTGGTGTAGCTTAGGGAGGAGTCTGGAAGACACGAAAGAGGTTGTGGAGACAACATGCTGTTTTAGCATCTCCGTTACTGATCTCAGCATCTGAGAACCAGACCTTCAAATGTACAAGCAATAAATACCAATAATCACTGTGCGAAAGAAAAAATAGCCAAAGAACTAGTGTAAAACTAAAGGTGTAGGGCTGTAAATCCAAGGCCATTGCATACTCTTCAGCTTCTTACTTCTTGGTGATCACAATGGCACAAAAGTCCTAATTTCTTAACAGGTCACAGACAATTCTTAAAACACTGGTGAAGTGATTTTACCCATTACCAGTCTGAGCTTTTCTGATCACAGTGGTTCATTTGTTTTTGCCTGACTGTCTTTTTTTCAAGACATATTGTTTGTGTTCATAAGAAACAAAGGTGTTCTTGGGAAAAGTTTACTGCTGTTTGCTTTGGCACTGCTATCTCTGGTAGTGTGGTACTGCCTACCAGAGAGAGACTCTCTCTGTGTTGTAGAAAGACAATGAGTCTTGAAAGACAATAAGACAGTGAAAGCTGCTAAATTGCATGGCGAGATGTAATCTCTCAAAATGTGGTAAAATCACACATAGATAGTACTGCTGGTTGCTTTCTGATATATGTTGCATTTAAGAGAGCACTTGCAAATTGCAGGAGCATTTGTGTCATGCTGTAACCTATCTAGCCTAAAGTATTCAAATCGGTTCTTGATATTTCTTCTGGAACAGTAACCTCTTGTGAAATACACTGTTGGTTTAGCTATGAGAACAACCAAATGAAATGCCATGAATTGTTTTTTACTTGCAGGATTTAGAGATTAGATGATCCAATGATCTCTTAAATGATGATGAATTTTGGACAATTGCCTCCTAGGAATTTGCCAGAGAATTTAATTCTTTGAACACTGGATGGAGAGGACGAAGGGTAAAGGTTGAGTTTTCTAAAAGAGTATGTTCCCAAAGGACAACTATAGCTACCTATGCTCTAGAGCTGATATGTATCGTTTAAATAAAAGTGACCAGCTGAAAATGTCCAGGATCTGCAGCAGTGATTTTATCAAGGATAGAAAAAGCAGCCTGTAAGGTTTGCAGCCCATCACAGAGAATGGTGATAGTACCAAAAAAAAAAGAGTAATTGTTATTTCTAGAAAACAGGAACATGTTATGAACAGAGCACAGGATGCAATCGGATAGATGATAGTTTAACCAAGCAGTCCCAGGTGGGAATATGCTGGTGGAAGAAGAACCTTATGCCACTCCTTCTTGTGGTCTATGAGTTGCTAACACAAGCTGACTACTGCCCTACAGAGATCAGTGGTCCTCAGTGTTTGCTGGTCCACAGACAGCAACACTGAGCAAGTAACCCGCTGTAAGGTCGCACCCTACATTTTTCTTTTTGTCAGATGGGACAGGAATGGCAGTGGCATCAGCTGCACTAAAATGTCCTATGGACGTTTTGAAAGAGCCAAGGACCATTTTCCACTACTCAGATGAATGCTTTGTCCCTCTGTGTTGGGGTTGAATCTGGGATGAAGGAGCAATTTGTATGTCACCCAGCAGAGAACAGGAGAGCAAGGGTGAAACTCAATGATCTGAGCAGGGCTTTAGAAAAGAGAGTGAAAATGAAGAGGATGACAAAAAATCCAGAATGATGCATGGGAATTTGAGGCTTTTTTTTTGAGAAATAAGGCTGGAAAAAAAGGTTTTACTGCTCCTGAAGTCCTTGAGAGCCATGCATGATGTCAGGGAGACTGTAACCCCTCACAGGGATTCACTGCCTCAGCCTCTGCCTTAGAAAAAGAATGCAAACAATTGGGTGCAAATGTTGGGAAAGTAATATGAGGTTAGAGTGCCTCTGGAAAACTTTGGAGGAAGACAGTTGTGTCCATATCACCTGATCAGAGGGATGGGACGCAGTCAAGTAGTGAGAGAGAGGGACTCCTTTATGGCTGGAGCACTGACTATAAACAAATGGGAACTGAGCACTACACTTAATGTTTTGGTAGACCCTCTGTAAGACAAGCACAAGATCTGTTGTGCAAGGTGCTTTGAGGTTATATGCAGGATTATGTGACTAAGTCTAATAACACACACTACCTTTGCTGAACAGGAAGAATACCTGTTGTATTTTTCAGTGCAGGCACTGCTGAGGCTCTGTTCTGCAGTTTTGGGGGCAGATCCTCAGATAACTTACATCTCTGGACCTCCATGTCAGAAAAGATTTTTTTCCCAGCAGATATTCTTCCTCTGTAGAAGGGATTACTGTACACTCTGCAGCAGACAGCAGGGAAGGAAACTCAGCATCACGGCATGTTCTGTGCATTTGCTGGAGCTAAACAGATAGCCATTTCGATGAGATCTATGTGGCTTTACACAACCAGTGGGTCTAGCCCCTCGCTAATGAAACCACCATATTAAAAACAGCAACAGGCCCTAGATTTTCATCAGCAGGGAATAGGAATTATAATCAAGTCAGGTGCATTCCTCTCAGCAGGCTCCTTTGAGAATGTCCTCAGAGATTTAATTGGGAGAAGGTGAAAAAGGGCTTGACAGTGGAGATGCAGTATGAAGGGACATGTACAACAGTCTCTACTTGTGACAAAGAAAGGCTATCCCTGGCCTAGAGTCTCTGTCTTTCCTTGCTTTTTTTTTTTTTTTTTCCTCCTGTGACAGGTAGGAATCGCCTCTGGTTTCATTAATGGAACTTCAGAGTTTCAAAGATCTCCAGCAGGTGGCTAGGCACCCCACTGCTAGACACACTGTATGTCCACCAGGCATGTTCCCATCCCTGGAAGGAACAGGCTGTTTCCTGATAAGGGCTGGGCTGGTGAGACCACACCATGTCCATGAGCGTCACTGGCGGGGCTGTGGGTGTGCAGCACGTTCTGGCAGATGGTGGGTGGGAATGGCTGCAAAAGGGAGGGAAGCCACTAATGAGAGGAAGGACAGCAGGTGGGGAGCTGGACAACATCCTTTGCCATGGCATGCCTGATAAGGTGGGTGTTTACTTCTCTGGGAAGGAACAGCTTTCCAAATAAAAGATTAACTGCTAAGTGATCTCATGGTAACAGCCCTGAGCCATTGCTAATTTAGCCACCCAGCGTAAAACCAGGCAAGGAGGAAAAAGGGATCATATTCCAGTCCCAAACACCCCTGGTTGACGTCAGTGTGTGATCCTTGCGTCTCCACAGAGCTCAGTGCACTCACAGTGTTATCGATGTTTTGCATCTTCAAGAGGCTTAGGCTGGTCCACCTTGCTGCAGACTCTGACAAAGGGCTGGCAGGCCTGAAAGCACGGTGGATTTTTTTCCAGCTATGTCAGTTGGTTTCAATAAAGACATTGCCTCTCCTTGCAAATCTTGCTTCACTGGGTAGACACACAGGGGAGGAAAGGGTGAAGGAGAAGGAGAAACTTTTTTATCAACTGTTAGCTGTGTGTGGGACCTTCAAAGCATCTCCAGAGCATGACAGCCAATCTTGTGTTGCAG
Organism: Athene cunicularia; assembly: GCF_003259725.1. Lineage (NCBI taxonomy): Eukaryota > Metazoa > Chordata > Aves > Strigiformes > Strigidae > Athene > Athene cunicularia. Next base: position 21,320,108 of record NW_020799107.1, read on the forward strand.
ATGTTGACCAGTTAACTTCTGTCAAGAGACTGGGGCAGAGGTCTGTGCTTACCCTTGTTCTGACAGAAACTGGGCTGAGTCCTATAGCTATTTCGTTGTGTTAAATTGTGTTAATATTCACTTACACACATGGCTACATCCAGCATGGGTGTCATCAATAGTATCAACGAAAGTTCCTTCTATATTCACAATCATGATGCTCTTGCCTCCAAGGAGTGTGTAAATCCTAGCTGTGAACACTGCTGACCACCAGATCTGAAATGTTATCTCTCTTTGGAGTGTGTAGCAGCTTGGGAAACAACAGCAGCTTCTGGATCAGCAGTCCTAAGAGACATTTAATGGAGAAGATGCTGGGAAGTCTCCCCATGGTTATTCCTACTTCCATCTGAAGAGATAGCAGTATTTGGAAAAGAGGATCCCAATAAGGTCAGCATCAACAGTGAGCAGATCTCAGCTCAGCCCAGAGAACCAGTTGCAGACTCATCTGCTTTTTACAACAATTACACCTAAAGTTCTCTGCAGTTGTAGGAATGGCTAGTGATCTTCACCATCATTCCCTCTGTCTGCTGGTGCACTCTCTGTCTTTTGGCCTTTATTTAGAGGTCTTGCAGTTTGTTAGAGGGTACTGGGAAATGTCTGTCGAGATTGCATGGCCAGAGGATACTCCTACAATGAAATTCCTCCCTGGGTTGCCTGTGTTTGGTAAGGAATGTCTGTGATGACTGAAGCAACCCTGTCTCATTTTGAGTTCCTTGTTCCTGAATTGTCAAAACCACCAGTGCCTGGGAAGCTTGGCTAGCTTTCTCCTGCGGTCCTTTCTGCTTCTTGCTTTAGGCTGTGCTTGGTTTGGAAGACAGCCCTGGAAAACATAGGGCTTCTGGTTCAATGAAGGGGATGGACCTTCTCTTTCCCACCTGAAGTCTGTCCATTCCTAAAACCCAATACTCCAGTTCTCCACTTGAATTTTGATGGGCAAGATCTCATCAGCTGGGGAATTCCCTGGGGATTTCC
>NW_020799107.1:21321168-21327787 GCF_003259725.1 Athene cunicularia
CCCCCAGCATGAGCAGAGAGACTCAGGGCTCTTAGTGAGCAGTGTGGTGAATGCCGGTTGTAAACCACAAGGGTTAAGTGGCATTTCAGATCATGGGTGGTGAGAAACTGCTGCATGTGTGTGGTCTGCCTGATTCACACTCAAGTGTTTTTCCAAAAAAAAAACCCCAACAAACCAAGACAAAAACCTTGTAAATCTTGAATTCCAGGTAAAGGCTTGACCTGCACCTCACGTGAAATCACAATGGTGCTTGGTAGACAGTCCCTTTCACATCCCTGGGATTTTGTATATTTTGAATGCAAAATAACCTGGGGCCACCTGTGGGTTTTCTTAAACTAAACATCCCACAAGTGTGAGCAAGTGCATTCTGACAATAGCCTAAACCAACAACACAGCTCAAGGCAGAGAGAGGGAAAGCCTCTTAGGGGAGAGTGACATCTACAGCCTTGTTTATATGATATAATCCCTTACTGCCTTACGACTGGCCTGAGTTGGAAACTGCAGTCCAGAATTGGACTTTCCAGAATTTATAATGGATGTTAACATGACTTGGATCACAGTCTCACTCCTGAGCTCCAACTAAAAGAGCAGCCACATTTTCTGCCTGGTGTTGCGCAAACATATAGGAAGAGTCAGGCCTGTTCCAAAGACCTTGCAGTTGGAGCAGACACATAGGAGAAGTTGTCTTAGCCCCAGTATTTGCAAAGGGACCTGGGAAAGGCTAAGTGACGTGCCCGAGGTCATGCAGGGATTTTTTGGCACATGAGCAAACTGAACCCACCCCACTTATGTCCCAGTCTAACACTTTAAGCACAAAACCATTGTTTTTCCAGAAGAAGCAGCTGTCAGATTAAAAAGCAAAGGGGTTTTTTTGTTGTTTTTATTCTCCTTTTCCCCATTTCTTCCCACATTTGATGTACAGGAAAGAACAAATTAGCTCATTTAAAAACAACTGGAATTTTCACCCTAACTTGAGCATATTTTTCCAGATTCAGAGCCATTTGCTCAATATTTTTGTTTCTTAATCTTATTTTCTATGAACATGAGACTCTCTTCCTCCCAGAACCGCCTGTGCCTACGAGGGCCAAACCACCACTTGAAAGGCTATTCCTAAAGTATCTGGGGCACATCCAGAGCTGGGGAACACTGAAAAACTTGCAGACAACCTTAGTCTCTCAGCCTTTGTTGGCATATCAAGGCAATCTGCAGAAAACATGTTCCAGAAAAAAGGTTTAGATTGCAAATGGGTGATAGAGAGACCTTTGAATAACCTCAGGTCTTCAGTGGCTTCAAGAAAATGGAAGCTGACTCCAAACCCATTTCTGGTGTGGGGTTTGGTTTGGCAAAAACAAAGTCTGATTGATGAGGTTTGGCCAAACTGAGGCTCCAGTTTTGTAGCCAATCTCTGCTTCAAGAGATCATCAGTTCTTGGGTGTGCTTCCACACATTTGAATTTCCTCACTGCTTGGAGCCTCCAGGAAAAACACAAATAGCCAGCAGGTCCTTCTGTGTGCACTCAGAGTCAAAATACAAAGTCAAGATCACTGCAGTCTTTTTGTGTGCAGCCATGGTATCAGATAAATGAATGCTCTACTAAACAAAGTACTTGGTCTTACTTAGCATAGAAGCAGACAGCAGTGAAAGTCATCTTTAATATTTTACCATCCTTCATCATGGACTTTCTAAGATACTTGTTCCTTTTAAGAGGTGTGTGTGTTGGACATCATGGTGCTCACAGGGAAAAGTGGTAACTCTGTGACTTCCTTGGAGAAATCCTTGGTGAACCTGTTCACCAAGGAACACATCAGATCCTGGATCCATGGAGACAGGCTTCTGCGGTTTCAATTTCTGGCCTATTTGCTCTGTGCCTCTATGCTGGGATTGGTAACCAAGGCATCAGTTGTGCTGACAAGCTGTTGTCAATGAAGAAAACACATGGCTTTTTCTGGCCCATATGAAGGATGTGTTGGTTGTAACCCACATGAGTCATTGTGCTGGATACAATCTTCACCCCTCAGACAACTTGTGCTAAAATACTGAAATAGCTGGAATTGTATAAAATGGCTGTGAAAAGCCCCAGATCTGATGTGAGGAGTGTTTCTCCTGGAGTCAGCATTACCAAGGAAAGCTGTGAGAAGACTTCAGAGGTTTCTGTTACAGCCAGGCAGGAGAGAGTGGAAGAATCAAGGTTTCTTAGTTTTGCAGAAACTTCCTACAGGGTCCTTGCTGTCCTGCTCGTGGGGTACAGAAGTATCTTTATGCCTCTAGAGTCTGAGAAGTCTCCAGCAATTCCTCTGGTTTAGGGCCCTTAACAGGTACTGATGATCTGCATCTCAATTTCTCCTGTGTTGTTCGGGTTTTTTTTTTAATTTGTTTTTTGTTTGTTTGTTTGTTTGTTTTAGCTTGAGGTCCATTCATCAGGGCTCTCAGTCCCATTAGAAGCTTTCAGATTTCATCTGTACTTGAAATGTGCATTTTTGTCATGTTTGTTTTTTGCCTTTCTGTTGATAATTGCAAACAAAAAGACTCATGGAAATCTGTTGAGCACAAAGTTTCAGAACTGAGCATTTCTCTTTACTTTAAAGAACGATCAAATGCTTAACGTTTCTATGAGTATGAACTTCCTGAACAGTGTCTTTCCTGGCAGTTCCTGACCCCATTCAAAGTCTTCCTCTGCTTATTTATCTGTTGTTAGTGTCCTGTGGTTTCTTTTCTAGGCTTGGCTTGTCTCACAGCTAATCCAGGTTCTCCATGACAAAATAACTCTGTCTACCTCTTCTTCCTTCTGGCACAGATCTCCATGAAGTTTCTTCTTCCCTTCTTGCCATTTGCACCTTATAACCTGATGCCTCTTTCACTCTTTCAATTGCTCCAAACGCTTTTTCTGCAAGTAAGAAAATCAGGCTCTTCTGGTTGTATTCATCTCCTTAGCATGTTCACTGTTGTCATTAAATTTACATGTTTCTCATTGTTCCCAGATTGATTGATGCTTCTTGGCCAAGATTAATAAACACCAACAAAGAAACATTCACAGCACAGAAGTAACAATTTGGTAGTAACTTCACAAACACAACTGGAATCCACGAGCATGGTTTGGTTTCCTGCGGGAGCGTAGCCCAGCATGAGGACTATCCCAAGTGCATGTGCGAGAGGCTGTACACCGCGCAAACCCACGCTCCAGCCATAGTTAGGTGCTTCGGGCATTTAGACAATTTGATTCTGGTCTCTCCCTGCTCTGTGCTGGGTAACTATCTCCTACTCCAGTCCGTTCCCTCACAGCATGTTCATTTCATCCCTGTCCTCCCAGCTTCTGCCTCACCTCTGCAACTCATCCCTTGTCTGTTAGGTTATCTTTGTCCACCTCACTCCCTGCCTCTCTCTGGAGGATCACTGCTCACTGTGAAGTGGGAAACTCTTTCTCCCCCATTCATGGCTATTCTTCATCTGCTTAGACAGTGTCTGTAAGAGCAGGGCCCATTTCCACTTTTGGTTTTGAATGCTACCTGGAAAAATGAGATTTTTTTTTTCATTTTCTGCACATAAGCCTTATAAAAACCATGCAAGTGAGGACTGAAAATCATGTGAAAAATCACATTTAAAAAAGAGAAAAGGATCATGGATTCACAAGTTCCAATGAGAAGCAGATACTGCTTTAAACAGAGACAATACCCTATGTTAGCTGCAACCCTGAAAGTAGCAGCCCAGGTCCAAGCACAGACTTCACAGGTGTCTGTCTCTTTTGTTAGACTCTATTCTTTCCCTCTGACTAAATTTTAAAGCTTTCAAAAGAAGATTGTTTGAGGTTTTCCTTTTGCCAACCTGTCTGCAGCCAGAAAGTCAGTGGGAGACTGAGAGACCCATAAAAGGTAATAGCTAAATAAGTAACATGCAGAAATTCCTCACACTCACCTCTGTATTGGCAAGGGAAGATGCAGCTGACAGGGATTAGCTGAGCATGAGTTTAGAGAGGGGCTGGATGTAAAAGTCTCTAGACTTCTTTTAACCCTAAAAGCTTTGGAGGCAATTAACAAAATCCCAAACTAATTCAGCTGATCTATCCCTTTGTGTTTTCTTGACTCTTTCAAGTGTGGACCTGTTGCTGTTGGTTTTTTCTGCTCCCAGGAGAAAATTTCTAAATGATAACTAAAAATACTGTGAAGCTCTTGTTGCCTCTTGAGCTCTTGTAAAAGCCTCATTGGGCTTCTCTCTACAACATTATGTCATTCATTGCAGTGTGCAGGAAACTGGAAAAAAAAAATCTTTATTTCTGCATAGTCTCAGCTTTTGGACTAGGTGAAACTGAAGTCACATGAACCTGCAGAGCAGAAGAAAGGTATAGGGTGGAAAACCCCCCTGCTCTCTTCCCCCCTGCAGCAGAGGGAGGAACAGTTTTGTTTCCGTGTGGAGGATTTTTCACAGGTTTCTTTGCTGGGAGTGAATTGGGGCTTAGGAAAAGCTTAGTTCACTTCCCCAAATCAGCTGCAATTCTCTAGTGCACCTTTGTCCACTTGAGCCTGGGGTAACTCAGCTCTCCCCTCTTCTCTCGTGTGCATCGTTCAGGCCCTGTCCTCTCTAGGTTGAATGGGATAATTTATTAAATTCATGCACTCCAGGATCCAGCAAATTCCTCTGTCTTCTCCAATTCCTGTACATCATCCAGAACCAAATGCTACTTTAACCCTTCCTACCCTTACTAGCAGCCAGGGCTGCACCTGCTAGAAACAGAGACCTTGAGTCCATAAAATCCCTCTCTATGCAGACAGCTCTGCTTGAATGGTTATCTTTATTGCAGGCAATAGATGAAGAATAAAGTGTTGTTCTCTCTGCTCTGCTGAATGTAGGAGTCTTTCTGTCATCTTGCCAAGCTTGGAGAAAAGAAAAAAAAAAGCTAAATTCTGCAACTCAAGGGGACAAATTATGCTTAGCTGGAAATTTTGGATTTCCTGGGGCAAATGATTTCTTTCTCATTTCTCCCAACTTTAAAATGGGAATAACGTACCTTATCCATGTAGAATGGCAATGTATCCTTCCACAGCAGAGAGAAGGAGTTTGTGCCTGCCAACTGTATAAATATGTAGATTCAAAATTATTATTGGCTACTTTAAGGAACCTTTCTGAGGATACATGGCTGGACAGATCATGGACTAGTCAAACTTGTCAAGATTCGGTTTTTGGAAAGGGGGCACCCACTTTAGCAGCCACCTATGCTGTCGACCTATGAAGTATCTGAAATAGCCATTGATTCAGGTATCCTAGTGGGGATATTGCATCCATGACATCCCCAGGGAGTTGAAATTTCCCAATGTTTCACATTGAGAAACCTCCTAGGGTCCCAACTGATCCACACAGAAGAAAAGCAGACAGCTTTACAGTCTAAAATTCTAGACTTTACCTTTTGTAGGCTTTATAAAAATTATAAGGGAGTCACAGCCCCATGCTGCAGCATGCATTACATGTATGATGGGCTGGAAAAAAATGTATTTTCTACAGTTAGTGTTGTACAGGGAGGTTTATCCCTTCCCTTGAATCATCCAGCCACTGTTTAGGCAAAGCTATCAAGAGAGATAGGCTGTCAGAGTTCCCTGGTGTAACAATTTCTATGTCTGTCTTGGAGTGGAGGAACCTGAAGCATCAAAGTGTCCGTCTTAATAAATTCCAGGAGGGTTTAGAGCATAAGCCGAATTCTGAAATGACATGATTAGGAAGCTTCCAAGAATTATCTCATAATAATTCCCACACACATGCAGACTGTTCTCTGATTACATGACTAAATAACATAAATTAAACCCATCTTTTTCCAATATGTCTAGTCATATTGATTCTTTCAATCTATGAAGGGTAATCACCCATTAGTCCAGCCAACCTGCAGCTCAAAAGAATTGCTCTTAGCATTGTTTGCTCAATGTGTTGATAAATGGATCAGTGTCACTGTGGTTGGTTATGTTCCTCTCTTTTGTCCTATTAAAACTGTGGTAAGTTTGAGCTGTTGTCTACTAACAGAGAATGGAAACAGCAACAAAATGAAAGGTACTTCATTACTGACCAACACTCTAAGCAAGCACTGTTACTGTGGTGTAGCATAGCTGAAGGTTTGAACTGACACTGTGCTTGTTCCTGCATCTTGCTTCATTCAAATCTGCACTTTGGTGTCTAGCAGCAAGGATACCTCTGTAGAGGAGTTTTTAATACAACAGGGACATGGCAAAGTCTGGGACTTGTACAATGCAGGCTTTGAGACGCTCAAGGCCGACCTGGCCTCAGGCCCAGAGGAGCACTCAGACTTCGGCACGTAGACCCCGCAGCACGAGGACTTCTTATCTACAGGATAAGGAACAGGCTACAACTAGAAGAATTGCAGACTCTGCGGAGAAACTAACAAGAAACGAAACTAACAAGAAACGAAACTGCTTAGCAAGGCTTACGACATGGAACATGATCAGTACACTCTCTCCAATCACAAAAGCAGCCTGAGCGCGTGGACAGCAGCAATTAACCAATGATGAGCTAGAATTTTGCAATATGTATGAGCTGATTAACACGGCTATTTAAGTGATCATAAGCAACTAATAAATGAGACTTGCTGATGACCAACTGGTGTCCGCGTCTCCCTTCTCCGACA
>NW_020799107.1:21327837-21353115 GCF_003259725.1 Athene cunicularia
TGCAGCTGTGGACAGCTCCAGGGAGGCTCGATCAATAGCACAGCTGGTCAAAAAGGGCGGAGAAGAGGGAAAAACTGGCAAATATCTGCCTTCAATTTAGTTTCTGTCTGATGTTGTGAATTTATGCTTGTCAAAACGGTCTGACTGCCTCTGGGCAATAGCTTCCAATGTTGAATTTTCATGCAGTATGTGGTTAGAAAGTCATAGTAATTGCAGTACTAAATGCCCAGCACTTCACGTGCAGGGAAAGAAGCAAATACATTGATGTGAAAGTTGTACAGAACTGACAGACAAGGCAGAAACTGTTCTGAAACTTCTCTTCTGCTTTGTAGACACTGAAGTTTAGCATATTGTGCTAAAACATACAGAAGTGCAACAGATTCTGACAGAACCATGAGTCTGGATCTAAACCTTTCTTAAATGAACTCAAATCAGTTCCAGAAGTTTACTTTCAAAAGACAACTGTCATTAAATGACAGTATCATACCTGAAAATTTAATGTTAGACATTTGAGCAGATTTAACAACTTCATGGTGACTTCAATTTCTTTTCTCCTGGTGGCTGTACTCATGGACAACTCACATCTGAAAGGTGGCGACTGTTACTGGTCAACAGCAACAAAGATCTCTTATTTCAAGTTCTCTCTCTCATTTTATTCTTCTATAGCTGGTTCTCGAATTTAGACCTGACACTGGAATCCAGAGGACATTTGTACCAAATAAAATTATTCCCAACTGATCTTTTTTCCTCTACTGACTGTGAAGTTGGACTGCTCTCAATTTTATTGGTGGCTATGGTGCTGGAAGCAAAAGATATTTCCGTAAAGAGCGCTAAAATTGGAATAACCATATGGGTGAGCTTGGTTGGAGCTGAGAGCTGTGAGTATTTCTTTGTGAATGAGATTAAAAATGACACTCTGGATGAACATCCTGCACTGAAAAATCCTCTCCTGGTTTAGTAATAACTCTGAAAGAGCAATAAGGAAGCAATTTAAAGCATCTATTGCATTTTTATTGGCTTTTCATAAAATGTGTTTTTTCTTGTGTTCTTACCTGCTCTAGAGGTTTAAACTAGGACACTTTATGTGATACATTTGTTTCCTGATTACAGGTCAGGTTCATTTTCTGGCTATTGTGCTGTCTATTTTAGATTATAAACACAGATTTTTTTTTTCTCTGTCTCAAAACAATGCATTCCATGGAAAATAAAGCTCTGACAGTCTCAAACATTCAGAAAACATGCAGCACAACCCAAAATCATGTCTTCGACTGAAATTCAAAACATCTTAATATTAAAGGTAATAATAACAATTAAGATTATGTTTTCCTATATAATATGAGTTTTGAATCATTAAGTTGACCTGAAGCCACACACTTGCAAGAGGTGGTTCTTTTACTTGTGTTTCTCTCTTAATTGATTGTTTCCAGAATTTTATTTTTATTTTTTTACCAAGGACTCAATATTGCAAGTAGTCATGAAGTAATGACAATTTATAACACTGACTTTGCATTCATTGTATGTCTATTTTACCAGGGTGAGTGGTATTTCTGAGAGTTCTAGTCTAGCATTTACCCTTTGTGTCATCAGAAAGCCAGCATGTGAAGCCTCTCTGAATAACACCACCTACTCCCTGACTCTAACAATTGAAGTATCTGTGGTTTTTTTTCTTAAGGAAATGTGCAAGTTCTTTTCTTTATTACAAGTTGCATCTAGGGCCTAAAACAGCTGGTAGAATTCATCTGAAAGATCCTCTATGTAATAATAAGCTTGAGAAGGGTCAACTTCAGTATAAATCATCATTGAAAGGACGTTGTCATCTGTAAAAATCTACAGAAGTAACTTGTGCTACCTTGCAAGAAAAAAGAAATTACAACATGGTAACATGGTCCCAAGGGTGGCTGTTTCTGGCATTCTTCTCCAGGTGGCAGACATTATTCTTCCCTTGATCCCTCAGCTTCTGCTGCCCATTCTCTGCTGCCTTCTGCTGGATTTACACATTCCTGTATCTCCTCCCTCCAGCCTATGCTGCCTGTAGCTTCTTCCAGCTAGGTGGGAGATGATATATTCAACTGCAAGGTCAGATTCCTCTCCTTCTGAACTGGCTCAAAAAAAGGAACACGATGAGGTAACTTGCAAGCACAAACCTACTATGGTCAATTCACCATAGAGTAATTTTCAGCCATAGTTCTTTTGCCACTTCTCATCTTAAGGGCAATAAGTTAAAGATTTGAATCCAAGGAGCTTACCAGAAACACATGGAAACCTAAGGAAGTGTGGTCTGTATACTTACACCTTGCTTATTTCTATCACACTAGGATGCTGAAAGCTGTTTCCTGGATGTGATGTACAGACAGATCACAGGAAAGGAATGAATGTGGCATCTTGTGGTTACAGACTTGAGAAGAGAAAGAACAGGAACTGCCTCAAACGTCAGTACTGGAGACTGCTACAAAGATGTAAAATGGTCATGAAAAATAAGTCTTGAAGGGATCATCTATTTAATCAACCATGGTGCAATTGGTACATCAAGATGCCTCAGGAAATTAATGTTAGAGATATGACTGTGAGGACATTCAGAAAGTAAATTTCCTGTAAGTGCAGAAGGCATTCACAGTCACTTATTTATTTTTTTGTTCGGTGCAGAGATGGGTGGGGAGTTTGTAGACAGACCCACTTGTGTCCTGAAGTTCTCAGAAGGTGGAGAAAGACTATTCCCACCTGAGCAACAAAATGAGACTTTGCATCTCCATGAGAAGCAACTTCTAACCTGGTAGCTCCATCGTTTACCTCTCACACAAAAGTGGGGCTCCACCATGGGAAGACAGAGATAATGAAGATGGTTTCTCTGCCACCTGGTGTGGGCAGAAAAGTACTAACTCTTGGACAGGGCTGCAAGATGAATAACAACTCCAACTGCAGGAGATGAAAGAGCAGAAGCAGATGGCAGGGTTAAACCTGGCAGCTGGTTTAGAAGAAGCAGTGACGGGTTACATCTGCAAGAGGGGGACTGTAGCAGGAGTGGCCACTGCCAGTTGCTAGCAGGCAGTGAAGTCTCATGCAGCTCATTTGGGTGGACATAATAAAGTACTACTCCATTCCTGGAGGTAAAACAGAAGGAAAGGTCTGAAGGACTCCAAATGTAAAGTCTCATCTTGCTAGTCCTAGGCACTGAGAATCTGTTTTAGAGTGGACATATGTAAACTTTGAATTGTTCTAGGAGGAGTTTTCCTTTGTTTTGTCAGAAATTTTAGTTAATCTAGCATCCACTATAGTCTTAACAGGGACTATAGGTTATATGCAGATCCTACTACTACTTTATGCAATTACGTGTAATCTCCTTGGGACAAAATGTTGTATGCAATTCTTTAATATTACATACAGATTATATTCTTTATACTGCTATTATTCCCTTGCTGGTACACAGGCACAAACTAAGACACCAAGATGTACCTAGATCACATTATCACTCTCCTAAATGTTTGCTACTGACATCAGTCACTGACTGATCCTTTTTCCAAACTTTTTCTTTATGCCCAAAAAGACTCTGCTGAAATCTGCTTTTCATTTCTTCTTAGTGAGAGAAATTTAAGCCCAGTGCTAAGGATGCTTTCTTTTACTCAAGCTCCTTGAAGAAAAGGTTTCATTAACAACTTTGTATGCTTTATGTTCCTGTTTTTCACTCTTGTCTATTATTTTCCCTAAACTGGGGTCCTAGAGACAAACAAGCTCTTTGTTGGAGAAGGAGCATCACTGATCCTGTAACTGCTTATGCATCCCTGAAGAATATATTAAAGAAAGGCGACTTTTCTGTCCCAAATTTGACACAGATCAGATAGATGGAAAAACAAAGGGCGAAGATAAAAAATCCCTCTCTTTTTGAAGAGCTAGCAGAAATAATACTGAGAAAGTATTTTGGATTTTTTTTTTCTGATATGTCATATTTTTATTTGTTGATGAGGATGGTGCATGCACAGGTAATTAACTCCGTGTGCTGTTCTTCCACACACGTCTCTCTCTATCTTCTCTCATTTCACAGTAATCCCATTACTTCACCCTTTATTTGACTATCTTCCTAAATGGATGGAAGCTAAAAGATTTTAGGGAAGATATCTGTGTTACAGAAATGACCATTATATTTAGCAGTGTTTTATTCACTTTCTGATAGTCTCAACAGAGACCAATCACAGGAAGTCATTGTCTTTAAAAAATGGCTCCTCCAGGTTAAATTAGGGGTGTATTATAAGGCAGCATTAGGGAGGCTTTCCAGATTTCTGTTACATCAGAATAGTAAAGGCTTTGAGGAGTTTGGCAACATGTACTAATGTTATTTGGCCAAGCATGGAAAAAGTCACAAATGCTACATTCAAAGCAGATCTATGAGAAACTGCCTCCTCAGCTACATTTGCCCTAAATGTATAGGGTGCTCAGATGGTACACAAATATACTGTATGTCTCTCCACTCTACAGAAACTACTTGGATGAACCCCAACCCCAAAATTAACTGCTCAGCACCAGAGACCATTATCAACTCCAGGTGCATGAGATCATTCTGCCCTTTTACCTTCAAACCACTCTGTCTCCTTGTTCTTTCCTGGCACTTGTTTGTTTCTAAACCAGCAACCAAGAGATTAGAAACAAATGGTATGCAAAAGGTGACCTTTGGAAATGTAGAACCTTTATAAAATGAGTGCTTCCAGTTCTCTCCTGACAAGGCATATACCCTCCAACATGTTTACAGACTGTATTGTCACTCTAGCACAGAAGTTGACAGCAGTGGCAGGGAGCGTTCCTTGGGGTCATGCACTTTGCAACAGCAAATACCTCATGCCTGAAACAAAACCAAAATAAATCCTAAAACCATCTCTTGTACTTTTATTCTTGAAACTTGATGACTAGGAAGGAGAAGCAGTAGCTTGGGAAAGAGCAGCCTAGCTGGGACTGCAGCATCCTATAACAGTGGGGGTGTGCTGCAGCCTCTGAACTCTCTCAAAATCAGTAGGGGATGAGTTTTTAAGGTCAGTGCCTCTGATGCTGTGAAGGGAACACTATCAGCTCTTTCTTGCACAATCTCTGGGTAATTAAAAATCAGCCAGCTAATCTGTTGGAGCATGAGGTTCATGCATTGCTCAGCTCTTTTCACTAAAGAAAATGTCTTGATTCTACTTGTAATATTTTGTAAGCTGTGGTTATCCATTACTTCTTCAGCTCAGCTAATGGCTTTGACCATCTCAGTTCCAGAAAGAACAGCAGAAGAATATCAAGCTAAGTTTGTTTAATCTTTTTTGCAACAAAATTCACTGCTCCTTAATGTCTCTGCTACTCCTCCCTGAGACAGTCAGAAAGCACTTTGTAGTGGTCATAAATACAGTATATTGCTTTTAGGGGCAAAGTTGCTCCTCCTCATTCTCTGTTGAGCATGATGGAAATCAGATAAATCAACCCATAATCTTGTTTAATCTTTCCTCCCCACTTTCCAGAGAGATGTAAAAATGAGAGAATGATTTTTTAATGCTCAAGATTTATTTGTCCTTCAAAGTGAGGACACAGATTGAAATTCTGAAGAAACGTCTGCTCATGCAGTAAGTTTTGATAAAGTACACCTTAAAGGCACAGTGTTTTATTTTACCAAAAATCCGTTTTCAAATGATACCAAAGAATGTAAAGGTTATTTCATACTCATCATTTGTTGTAAAAAAAGTGTCCAAACCAAAGGCATTTGATCTTTTTTTTTTTTTTTTTTTTTTTTTTTTTTTTTTTTTTTTTTTTTTTTTTTTTTTTTAGTGCAGTTGTTGGAATGAAGACATATCTTCAATCTGATTATGAACAAAATACCTCTGTGTTCACGCTCTGGAAGGGCAAAGTACTAAAACAACTGCATCCTTTCTCAGCCACCTTTTATGCTGAGGGAACGTTCTGAGATTTTTCAACCAGAAAGAGGATCGGTTGACTCTCAGAAAACACAGCTGGTTTTCTTAGGCTTTTGAAATATGTTTACTGACCAAGAGGAACAGATACATTGGGTGAAATCTTTAGAGGATATAACTCTGGCTAGTAGTGTTGGCTTGAATGGAGCTGGTCCCTGTACTAAACTGGAATTGATACTTTGGGGTGTAAAAACTCTATAGAGAGCCTTCAACATTTACTTCTAATTTAGCCCACATCGTAATGACACAAAGTTGCCACTTGATGTCTCTTTATAGATGGATGAAACGACCTCATGGATTCCTGACCGGTCCCTCGCAGCATATGCAGAGCTCGACTGTAGGATCACCAAAAGCAAAAGGACTCTGAAGCTATGAGAACAGAGCCACTCAAAACACATACCTCTCCTCTACCTCACTGGACCAAAACACCATGATGCAATCTGCCATTGCTTTCACTGCCCAATCTGTGGATTTCTGTTTAATGGGGCTGTCTGCCCCAGATCTTTCAGTATTAAAACCAGATGCAAACCAAACCAGCAACAGCAACAGAAGTTTGATAGCTTCTTTGACTTTTGTACACCAAATACCAGAAATGGGGGAGGAGCAAGAGGGGAAAAAAGAGCACTAGAAATAAATACCCCTATGAAGAAATTACAACATCAAAATTCTTTTCCCTTGTTCATGTTTTTCTTAGAAAGCAGTTCAGTTCCATCTGGTTGTAGGCCTGCAGCCAACACTTGCTTCAGAAGACATTAAAATAAAAATAATAAAAAAAAATAAATAAAGGAATAATGTACCAAGTGGCTCCTGCACCCATCTCTAGAGAGGGGGCAAGGCAGAGCTCTCAAAGCTGATATTGTTCTGAGCCAGCTTTGCACCCCCCTGCAAATATTAATCTTGCTTAGGCTGACAGGGTTTCCAATAAAGCCATGTTACACATGCATTCAAGAGAGATGGAGGGAAAAGTAGAGGCTCAGTCAGATGACACAGAACAACTAAGGTTTTGTTCTCAGCAATGGATCACTGGAGCAGCATAGAAGGGGAGATACATGCTTGTTGTGGTAATGATTATTTATTTACTTTTGTCATTAACCAGCTCTGAACAATGGTGTGCTATTCAATTGCAGGCTGGGAAACTGCAAAGAGTCCGTGAAAAGAAGTGTTTTGTCACTGGCAAAATCTCCAAATATTATTTTCTCTTTAAAAGTGGAAGAAGAAAAAAATGGAAAAGAAAAGGAGGGGTTCATTTATTTCTAGAAGCTATTGCAATGTTCCAAATTGCCGAAGAAACACGAAGCTCATGCAGAGCCAGTCAGTGCTTCTGCATCCTAGAAATGCACCTGGCCATGGCTGTCAACAAATGCCTAGGGATTTTAATTGTCTCTGGTTGATGGATTCTGACATGAAGCTCTTTAAAACATCTTGCTACAGATGCTGTGTTAAGATGCAGGGTTTTGCTTCAGTGAGGAGTTTTGCTTCATGCTGGGAGGAAGAAAACCCAAAGCACAAGCCATTGGAGCCACCTTCCCAACGGATCTTGTAGTTTTGTCCTGAAGCTCTCGGAGCATGGAAATAAATTGAAAACTGTCTCCCAGGCTTAATGGTAACCGTCTCTGTTGTGAATGTAGTACCATGGTCAAAGCAAAAGCTGACACATAGCTTAGCAGGGAAAGAGGCCCCAGTGGGCTCCAACTCCTCGCAGTAATTCTGGGGACATCCATGGAGTAACAAGCTGTTTCTTAGCATGACACAATAATGATGCCATAGTGAAGTACTCCTACTGAAGATTTTCCCACCTCCTTTCTTGAGTTCTCCCAAAAGTGGGCAGAGACAAACAGTTGGAGAAGATGGCAGAGAAGAGAGTCAGAATAGGCAAGGGAGATATATCATATACCACTCCGGTTGGCAGATGCACAAAAGCAGTCTGGTGTCAAGAAAGGAATCCATCCCACTTTTGCCTACAAGAAGTCAGGATTAGAGGCTGATTTTCATCTTGGGTTGGGAGATCAGGGAAGAGGGTGAAGTGGGAAATGAAAAAGAACAGATCTGATATGACATTACTGTTATCTGTCCTTAATCTTTGGCCCAATTGTTTGGACAGCAAATCTGGCTTTTTGCAAGTATAGCCTCTAGACAAATGCAATCCAAAGTTAGTCCATTTACTTCAAGGACTTTGAGAAACAAAAGGAAATCAGAGCATATAGGATTACATCAAGTTTTAAACTATAAAGATAAACAGAGAAGGTTATGTGGCTAGATGCATGTTTTCATGTATCTCTGGGAATTTAACTTAATGTCTAAGAGCCAGAGTAAATTGAAAATTTGAGCATTGTCTCTTTTGCTTCAGTGGATGAAAAACAACCTTATTTAACATTTTCCTCTTAACACTTGCAATGTGATATGTCAGCATTGGCTAATTAAGGGATTTGTGAGTGCGTGCTTCACCAGTTTTATTTTTTGGGGTCAGCAGAGTGAGAGGAGATTTAGCACAACCCCAGCTCTCACTGCCAAACCCATAAAATATCTCCATCAACCCCTGCTAGATCTGTCATTGATAAATTTAAGTTTAAGGAGCCATCCTGAGCGCAGTCAGATAAGCACAGAATCGGCTGATGAAAAGAAGGGCAGGATCCCAAACTGTCACCAGTTATCAGAGTGGCAAGACCAAGTAAGGCACCAGCTCCCCAGCTGCCAAGTACCAATGCATGTCCCTGCCGACAGTGAACCTTTCCTGCACTTGTGGGGAAGAAAGGGGAGAAGACTACAGCCACCCTGGCACAGACGGAGGATGAGATCTCAAAGCAGCTGACCTTCACTCCTCCAAGGAAACTATTTTTTTTTTGTTTTTGCAGGGAAAAAAAAAAAAGTGAAACTTTTTTATGGGGAAAAAAGTAAGTCTTGGAGTTGGGATTTCTGACAGATTTCCAACAAGATAAAAACATGACAAATTTTCACCATCTCTAGATGCAGTCTATGGTGATCCTCAGGGGTGATGAGGGAGAGAGAGAGAAGGGAGAGTGAGAGAGATCCCATTATTTACATCTGAAAATAATTTTAAGGGGGATATTTATCCCACTGGGTAGAACAACTCTTAACTAAAGCAATGTGCCTGGCCAGTGAGGTAGTATGAACAGGGAAAGAAGATCCCTCCACTCCAGGAGGCAAAACACAGCCTGAAAAGGTTGAAAAGTGCTTCTATTAGCAACCCATGGACTGATGTATGTATTTTGTCTGGGCAAAGTGCACTACATGTTTTGATTTGGACAGATTTTTGATTTCTTCTCCCAAAGCAAAGAGGCAGCCATAAGGTATGGGGAAAGAAACTGAACATCTTGGAAGTTGCTTGCAGCCTGGGAATTGAAAAAATTTTGCTTTGTAACACCTTCACTTAGACTTGCTGAGTATTAGACACTTTTGGTGAGAGTTTCATTAAAGCCTGCATGGAAAATACATGACGAAACACGAGGAAAATGAGAAATATGGGCTAAGATGAATAGCATCTTGACTGCTACAGAAACAATTTTTCATGGATGTGTCAGGGGAGAGGCAAGCAACCCTCACCATCAGGTTGCCTTTCTAAATTTTTTGATTTCTTCTCCAATCAGGCTTACAATGGAAGCAGGATCGAGATGTCAGGTGGGTTGCCTGTGATCCTGTTCACTTCAGTGTTGCTTGTCCCTTTTCTGTTATGTTATGGTATTGTATGCTCTGTGGCCAGGGACCAGATTTCTCAGCTATGTTGATATAGTGCTGAGCACAAGAAGTCAAGATCTGGGACCAGTAGATGTTACCACAGTGAAGACTATGTAGAACCAGAGTAAAAACAGCATTTGCTATGACTTAGACTTTCATCAAGTTTTCCAGAAATAAAGCGCTCCCTTTCCACTCAGTGTCATTCCTGGATTTCCCCAAGAGCTTCTTTATACAGTGTTTTTCTCCAGAAGTTCCAGTGACTTGATAGAATTTGCCCTGTCCTTTGCTGCTCACTGATGTGCCCACCTGGGACTTCTCAGACTCCTTCCTTACTTTGGTGGAAGAAGATGCAGACATAAGGGACGATGGGCAGAGACTTTTGGAGGAACTGTTAGAGAGAGAGGATGAAGGTGGTTTTGGGGCTCTTTTCCAGGGTGAAGCATTTGCTTCAGGAAGGACAGGATCATGTCAGAGAGCTGATAACAGAGTCAGTTCCATTGGAATGCAGACAAAGTTTCCCATCCACTTACTCTTAAATTCCTAGATCCCAGAGAAATAGGCAACATTTATTTTATTTATTTTAAAAAAGGTTCATTTTATCTTACCTTCCCTCTCCTTATTACACGTAAATTACAACGACCCTTTGACTTTAACAAAGAAACAACCCTTATTTTTCAGGCACAGACCTTGAGCTCCTGATGAAACAATTTTACAGCAGACAAGAAAGTCCACAGAGCAGTTAGAACTGGTAACATTCATTTGGATGGAGGCTGTGAGGTTTGCAAGTGAGCACAAGTATTTCCCCAGGTCATGCAAGGAAAATTCCTTCCACACAAGATAGCAGATTGCTCTGTTCAGGCCTTGGATCAACCACAAGTCAACCATAGCTCATATACCTGCCTTCTCAGGAGGTTATATTGCTTCTGGTCTAAAGCCAATCCATGGCTTCTACTCAAAGCTCAGCCAAAATGATCTTGTGTCTGTCTGCAAAGTACCATGTAGCCATACCCATGATAACAGGCTTTGGAAAATAAAACCTGAGCACTGATCTGCAATGCTTTGAAGAAATGGCTTTGAATGCCAGGACCACTCTTGCTTAACAGATTTCAGCCTAATCTGATTTATTTATTGTTTAACCTGCCATGTGCCTGCAAACCAGCTGGAGGCACAGCCGGCTAATTACTGGGCCATGCCAGCATAGGCTGCCTTTGATTGCTTGAGACAAGATGCCTGTAAGATGGACAAGATTTAAGGCACAGAGTTATTGTTTATGACCCTTTTTTAGATCCTAATGAGCTCTGAGAGGCTGAGATGTTCTATTGGAGAGGCAGCAGGGATCTGGCTGCATCAGGGCAAGGGCTGCATCTGGAAGTTATTTCATCTTGGGCTTTCCCTGTCTTTTTCTCCATTCTCTCTCTTGTACATCTGTGAGGTGGAATGTGTTTAAAGCACAATCCTGATAATCCCTCTAGATCTTCTTCTCCCCTATTTGCATCTTTCAGGGAGCATCTGTGCTAATGTGTTTCCCACTTTTGCTCTAGACAAATGAGCACTGGTTTTCTCAAAGGCTGCATGAAATGGTGGAGATTTTTCCTTACTCTGAATATATCCACAGGCTGAAATTCCCCATTGTAAAAAAGACTGTTAGCTGCAGGAAGCAAGCTTATCCTGAGCAGGAACAGTGTATTGAGGATTATCCTAGTCCCTGTTTTTCATGCTTAGTTTAGAAGTGGAACTGCAAAGTGAAATCACTCTCCATTCTACCCTATTCATGGACTTCCAGTTGCTGCATATATTCCCTCTTTTATATAAAGAGGCAAGGATGTCACAAGACCTAACAAAATCAGTGCTTGAGTAAGCTAGAAGGGCAACTTTCTTATGAGCCAGTGTTTGAACTCCAACCCTTGAGGGCATTAAATATAATTAAATATATGTTGCTTCATTAAATATGCATTGCTTTAAGGGCTATTACTGGCTTCAAATATTTAAAGTTCACTGGTTCATGCTACATCCACTCTACTAAGAAGATGAAGGTCTGGGCTAGAAAATGAGAAAGTACTAAGTAACTGACCACATCAAAAATAACAAAACAGAACCAAAAAAAAATTATGATCTCAATAATTTAAAGTCCTTTTATTCGTCTGGAAAGGGTGGAGGAAGCAGGAGGACAGGAAGGGCAGGAAGCAATCTTTTTACTCCACAAGGGTTCTGGGAATCTGGCTGCCTTTGGGGGACTAGGAGAAATGGGAAAATAAAATAGAAACATGTTCAAAATGCCAAAAATGATAGGAAATGGTTATCAGCTTGAAAAGTTCCTCCAAGGGTTATTAATAGCTAACAGCAAGGAAATCATGACTCACTGGGCAGATAAGTATATCCCAGACCCTAAAATGTGAATTGGTTCAAAGTTGCTTAACCCTGATTATTCTGTCAGAACACATGCAGGGAAGGGTTATCACCAAAGTATCACCACATGTATGTAAACTCACCTCTATCTTGCAAAGCACTTAAAAATGTGCATAAGCTATGTTACTTTTCATGATCTATAAACACATAAAACTGTGTTAAATTTGGACAAAATTCAGCATTGGATTTTGACTGCATTGCAAAGAGTTGGGATATCGGTCTTTTTCAAACATTTAGAGTATTTTGCATATAAGTGATTAAATGGTGGTGGTTCTGTCTTGGACCATGAAATAACAAATTATCCTACAGTTTCACCTCACCACCTGAATTGAAGGCAATCTTATTTTCTGGTATGTGTAGGGAAATTGAGGTACAAAGACATTATAGACCACTTTCAAACTCTGGTTGCAGAGATGTAGATGCCCATAGTCCCACAGCAGTCCATTTCCATCCTCAACAAATGCATATTTGCTCAGGAACATATATGTGGGTTTAAGTACTGATCTGTATACACAACTAGCAGATTTTTAACCGAACAGGCGTTCCTAAAAACACCCAGGAAGGCTGGGGTCTCGGAGAAAGCTGGACTAGAGGAAGGGTTGAATGGACAACTATGTTGCAAAGGAGTGTGAGAACAGCCCTTCAGATCCCGAGTCCTGTTGCCCACTGCTGCATGTTAGTGTTGTAAAGAAAAATCCCTGTGCTGATAGTTAGGTTAGGTAGAGGCTGGGGGTAGTGCAACACTGGAACTGTGTTTTAAACATCAAGTAAGCAAGCAAGCAGTGGCCAAATGGGTGGAGTGGGCCAAGATCACTTACATTTTGGCCATATGTATGAGCCTTAAAATTATCTTTCAGTTGGAGTGGTTATTTCCTTTCACATCCAGTAGTAATTCTGCATCATGTCTGGCTGCAGCAGAGTTGATAACATGCCTACCCTAAAACCATGGCTTTGAAAATGGATTTCTCAATATTAAGCTGCCTAAGGTATTCTCCTGACATAGCAATTATTGCATTTTAATAATCACAGAATCATAGAACCGTCTAGGTTGGAAAAGACCTCGTAGATCATCCAGTCCAACCATTAACCTAACATTGACAGTTCCCAACTACACCAGATCCCTCAACGCTATGTCAACCCAACTCTTAAACACCTCCAGAGATGGGGACTCCACCACTGTCCTGAACAGATCATTCCAAAGCATAACAACCTGTTTTGTAAAGAAATGCTTCCTAATATCCAGTCTAAACCTTCCCTGGTGCAACTTGAGGCCATTCCCTCTTCTTCTATTGCTTGTTACTTGGTTAAAGAGACTCATCCCCAGTTCCCTGCACCCTCCTGTCAGGGAGCTGTAGAGGGCGATGAGGTCTCCCCTCAGCCTCCTCTTCTCCAGACTATACACCCCCAGTTCCCTCAGCCGCTCCCTGTACGACCTGTGCTCCAGACCCTGCACCAGCTCCGTTGCCCTTCTCTGGACACGCTCGAGTCATTCAATGTCCTTTTTGTAGTGAGGGGCCCAAAACTGAACACAGGAATCGAGGTGCGGCCTCAGCAGTGCCGAGTCCAGGGGTCAGATCCCTTCCCTGTCCCTGCTGGCCACGCTACTGCTGACACAAGCCAGGATGCCGTTGGCCTTCTTGGCCCCCTGGGCACACTGCTGGCTCCTGTTCAGCCAGCTGTCAATCACCCCCCAGGTCCCTCTCTGACTGGCAGCTCTCCAGCCACTCCTCCCCAAGCCTGTAGCGCTGCTGGGGGTTGTTGTGCCCAAGGGCAGCCCCCGGCATTTGGCCTAATCACTGAATGGGCCAGAAGGAGAAGAGGCTTCAGTGATATCACAGCCCATTCCCCTGTATCACTTCCTCTGATAGGTGTTTTTCTACCTGGCATGTGAAGCCTTCAACAAAAGGGGTGCCACAGACCCCCCAGGTAGTCTGCCTGTGAGGTTTGATATCCTGCCCTGTTTAAGTTTTTCTATTTTCTAGCTTATACCTACTCTGTGGCAATGTAAGCTCCTGATTCTCCTGTCACCAGTGGACATAGAGAACATATTTCTGCCTTCCTCTGACGCTGCCTTCTCCATGCCAGGAGTTGGTCCTGCTCTCTCCCCTCACATTGTATAGCACTGCAAACATAAGAACATGGAATTTTTTGAGTGTCTTATACAATGGGAAATCATCCTGTCTGGGCTGCTAGGAAAGAGAAGAAAGGGAAACTAATAAATCTTTTCCGTCTCTCAATCCTATGGTTTTCTATTTTTGCATTGGAATGGAACATAATATTCTAAGTCCTTCAGCACAACAATACGTCAGGCAATTGGTAACAATACGTTGGGCTTCTGGGTAGGGGATGCTCTTTTGTGGTATCTGTGTGAAGGATGATTTTCATCAAACAGTTTTATGGCTTCAGTGAAATATTTGTAAAGTGGCTTCTGCAAGTGTGACTGATTGTCTAGTTTCATTCTATTTTCTGTTTTCATCGCGTTATGTAAATCACCAGGTATTGTGTATACTCTGTATTTGATCATTTCAAACCCATAATTGAAGAATTTGTGTACCGGGGTAAATTCATGGTTTCTGTGAAATTCTTGTTTGCTATAAATAAAAGCTTGTTTACCCATATGGCAATAAATAAGAACATAAAAGGTGTTAGGAATAAACAAGTTTTTTTCTTTATTTCTATTCATGAACGTACAAGTGTATTTACTTATTATACACACTCAGCTTAAGCAAAGAGAAAACTTTTGTTGATTTTTTCATTTGCCATGTATTTCATGAAATGTATTACACAGACATTTAGAATATATCGGACAATATGGAACATATTACAGCCTATAGCAGCTGTCATGATATTTCAAATATATTACACAGAATGACATAAAATATTTTCAACATATTCTTATAATTTGAACATATATCGTGTGGTGTCCCATATTTTAAACAGCAGAACAATGGGCCAATTCTTTTTTTTTTTTTCTTTTAAAAATTGCATTTTATATATTGTCAGATATATTTTTACCATGTGTGCAATAAATTATATGAAACACGTAACACACATATGGAAAAGGTATGCCTTTTTTGAGGGGGGGAGGTTGTGGATTGCTTAGCAAGGAACTTAAATCCTTTGTGCATTGTTTAAGCAATGGTCGGTATCTCTGGTCTGGTCTGCAGGCAATGAGGTTTGTGAAACAAGTATTTGCGATTTCCAGCAACTGAGATATTTTCTGGTGAAGTTAAGATGGTAGCATAGAGTCAGTCACAAAAATCTGTAGCCTGGAACAGACACCAGGGATAGTTTGTCACAGGGCAACTCATTCTTTGTAGATCACAAGAAAGTTGCGAACACATGGCCCTCCTCTGCACCAGGCCCTGGGAAGGAAGGAGATGTGTCACTCGAAGCAGCTAGTCTGAGCTGGGTGATTGCAACCAGCCATGGCAGGGTTATCCACACTACAGACACAACCCAGCTTCTGATATGGTTTGTGTGTGTCCTTGCGTTCTCCCTGAAGGTGATGGGAAACTCAGAGTAATTTAGTTAAGCTAGCTGAGCCTTAGAGAAGCCAGTGTCTGTTTAGAGACAGTAATCAGAGTTTTAGCTTGGCAGGTTAGTGCTCTGGGAATTGGAGCGTGCAGAAATCTACAAAACTAGATTGAAGTGAATCACAAATACAGTTTTTCTGTCCTAATGGGTTTCAGATGCCTATTGGTCATATTTTCAAGAAATATTTTAAAATCTGGACTAGTCTGAAGCTGATTTGGTCAAAGTAGCTGTTCTGGTCTGCTGTCTGTCCTGTGCAATCCCTGTGATGCTGTCGAATGAGTCCCCTCTTCTGTTTGCTGGTTTTGATATGCAACATTCTCCTCTCTCCACTCTGCAGCTGCTCAGATGTGAACAAGGTCTCCAAACCCAAGTAAGATGAGATCCAAGCCTTAAAGCCTAATGTAGATGATACTTTCTCTTGTGACTTCAGGAGGGGAGGTAAGTCAAGAGTGCACCTTCTCTCTGTGCCCTAATGGACTATTACACCTTTTCTAAATGCCTGCAGATGGTAGGTTGCAAGGTTCCTACCTCACCACTAGAAATGCAAAGGGCTCAAAGAATGCACCACTGAGGGAGGTTTTAGGCCAAAGGAAATAATCCAGTGCAGGATTTCAGTAGTGAGTCTGGATTTTATAAATATAAATCAGTGCTCTGAAATAATTACCCAAGCTGTTTAATAACTGCTTAATTTATCCACTAGGACTACATCTTTTATTTCCAGTAAGCCTAGAAGATCTAACATTTTACTACGTGAGGCAAGCAGGAACTAGAGCCAGGGGGAACTGTCTTTTAGGCTTTGCATTTAGACAAATGACACTCCTTGTTCTATATGAGCATATCAGCAATAGTGAGGGGTCTTTAAGGTTCATCAGTTGACATTTGCAGAGTGGACAGCCAGCCTCAGACCTTTTTTTATGGACTCACTCTACAGCATGGTCTCTTATAGTATGATCCGTGCCTTCTGGTGTACCATGTTCATATGCAGAGAACAGCTCAATATCGGGTTTATCCTTATCCATATTTGCTTTATTGGTCATTATTGACTGCATGCCATTCAAACCTTCTCTTACTTTCTTCATGTTTTTCTATTTGTAACAGCTGCATTTGAGTGGTGGTCTTCCAGGAATGTCTTACTGAGTCTGTGCTCCCCATGAAGACAGCACATGTGCAGTTCAGCTATGGATAAGGCATGTGTGGGAGGGAGGTGAAACATACCACTGATTGATGGGGATGGCATGTGAAAAGCACAGTCATCCTAGAAGCTGTGAGAGACCTGAACTAAGGGACGAAAGCCCAAGTTGCCTGATAAAACACTGTAGCAAATTTGAGGAGATGTTCACAGGTATAAAAAATGACACAACTGTTGGTTCACACAACAGTCATACTTCTACATATCAAATGGGTAGTATAGAAAGTGAAGCCTTTCAGAAGAACAATTGCCATTTTGTATTTGGCACTAAGGTGGTCAATAATAGGGTGTTATATATCAGCACCTTTCTGTCATTAGTTATTGCCAGTAGTGCCTTTAATCCTTTTAAGTAAGATGTTTTGGTCAATACATGCACGTGTATATGCATAAATAAGGATTTACATACATACACATACACACACATATATACGTAATAAGTCAGAGGCAAGATATCCATTGGGAATTACAACAACAGTGATGAAAACTTGGGAAAGTTGTGAGCAGATTTCCACAGCAGGAAGTGCTGAACAACCTTTCTGATATCTGCAGGTCTCTTTAGGATCAGTCACACAGACAGACACTATGTCATAACTATATGAATCACTTTGATCACATTTCATCCACACTGAATTCACAATCAAAATAGTCCTTGCTTCCTCCTGCCTGCGTGATTTCCATGCAGCACTGCTGGGGCTGCAGCAGGGAAAAAAACGAGGCATGTCAGAGACATTGTGTTAGCTCTCCCACTTCAGAGATGTGGAAGGAGGAGGCAGAATTTGCTGAAGGAAGCAGGTATGTGTGTGGCTCTGTGTGGGGGGACACATTTGCACATCAAATGGGAAGATGAGGAGAAAGCCTCCTCTTCTGCACTTGAAGAAATAGGGGGTGACTGTGCCCCTTAGGAGGCAACCTCACAGGCTAAGCAGCTCTGACATAGATTATATCAGGCAGATAAAAGTGTTGTAGAGGAGAAGAGAAAATGGCTCCAGCTTGTCCCAATTTCCTGACAGGATTAAGAGAAAGGGGGGAGGGGGGGGGGAATAAAAATACATAGACTTATGAGCTAGAAATTACTCTTTTTTTTTTTTTTTCTTTTTATTTGTTTTCTGGCTTTTGAGCCTACACTGTGCATTTGGATCAGATAAAATAACATTTTCCTTTCCCCCCCTCATGTTTTTAGAAGTATCAGTCTTTCATTTTCATGATATCATTCCTTTCCTGTCCCTGAGTTGTAATTTTGGGTGGACTGCTGGAAGCAGAAAAGCCTGTATATCTTCTCGTCATCGTACAAATTTTCCATTCTGCTTTGTAACACACCTAGGGCCAAGGGAGAACAGGAAGCATAGAGAAAAGGATGTCCTAGTGAAAAGTGCATTAAAGAACAGCTTGGTGAAGGACTGACTCTGTGGCCTTTGCTTCTTTATCTGGCTGCTTAGGAGCAATGTGAACTAGGTCGTGATTCTTATGTACTGCTCCTCCTGTTCATGGATTAGAGATATACTAGCCCTGAGGTTTTAAGTGTCGTCACTAGTTAAGCAAATGTGTGTTATCTTGTGTGCCCAAGCTCTTGCAGTAATGAGAGATTGTGCTCTCAGTTCACAGGTGTATATTTAATATATACCATTGAGTTCTCTGAGTTAATTCGCATTTGTACTAAATAACATCACTAAGGAAAAAAAGAAGGAAGAAAAAAAGAGTTCATTCTTGATGAGTGTTTTCCACGGAGATGACACCAGTTTTTAGTCATCACAAGTCAATGGCAGGTCACTAAGAAAAATGCAAGCACTCTACTAGTCTGTATAGAGAGGATTTTTACCTTCAAAGTGTGTGGAATAAAAATTCTCTTATGCTTAAGTGCTAAAGCCACACAGAGGTCTTTGTCCTCTCTGAGGCGCTGCACTTCTAAGAAGTGAATAATATTTAGAGAGTCCAGAGATGAATGATGAGGGCTGTCAGAGTCTTCAGAAACAAGAGTTATGAGGAAAGGAGTGAGAAAATCGGAGTTTTTAGTCGAGAAAAGCTGGAGGAGAGGCTGCATAACTGTCTTTAATCCATGGTTTCTTGTTTTGCCTCAACAGATAAATAGTACAGATGATTTCCTTCTTCACTGCAGTTGCCTTTTATGTATTAATATTGCAGCATGATATATGCAAGGTTTTTAAGAGCAGATTATACAACATCTGTCAGAAGTGACATGGCTGTTGTTGATCCCACAGTGTGCAGGCAACAGATGAGGATGTCTCTGAAGGATCATGTCACCTCTTCGATGAGATTCTGGAAGTCTCTTGATGTGCTAATCTTAATTATTTCCTTCTGAGAAATGTTTTCCAGTAATGCAACTAATCAATCAACTCTACCATTAACCCTCTGCAAAAATATGTCACCTGAATTGTTAATGCTAGATATGAACATTCATTGCACTTCAGCAGCAGTTGCAATCAATGAATACAGTTGTCTACTACCTCTTCTAATTTTTTTCAGTGTATCTTTTTTATACTCCCAGAAATCACATTTTCTTTCTTGACACCATGTTCACAGAGGCCATCAATTATCAAAACTACAGCTGCTGTGTGTGGAGTCCCTTGTTGTATACATAAACTCCATGGCTTTACAGCTGGATGCATCTAATCTGTGTTGCATTGTGGTTTTTTACATTGACCTTGCTGGTTGACTCATGGCAACCTGTACCAATGACGAACCTTCACAATTTACCATTTTCTGTTTCCCCAGCCCATTTCTCTTATTACACTATGAATACTTTGTAGGTATTGGTATTACAGTTCCTCCCAGGTTGTTGATATCCTTGAAGAACAATAGGACAGGAATGGATGCCAGCTAGGCCTTTTCATGAATGCTTTTCCTTCATAAGATTTCTTTCTTTTACATTTTCAGTTGAGTTCCACAAGTCAGTCATTTCTGAGCTGCTGAATGAAGGCCAAATGCATTTTGTGTCTTTCTAGTTTTTTAATTAGAACATCCTGCAGGGTGAAGTCAGATGCCTTACAGAAGTCTTATATCAACAGGATTATCTTTAGCCACCAAACTGGTAATTTTATCAAATGAAGATATCAAGTCAGCTTGACAGGATCTGTTTCCCATAAAACCCTGTTGATTGGCCTAATTTATATTTCCTAACGTAATTGTTTATTAGCTGAGCCCATGCCATGTCATGATTTCTCTAGGGATGTATGTCAAGCTGTCAGAGTTACAGCTATAATGGGAAATCACAAAATCATGAAATTTTGTTTGGAAGGGACCTCTAGACATCATCTTCTCCAATACTTAAAACTCAAAGGAAGGCCAAAGTCTGCTCAGGGCCTTGTCCGGTTCAATTTTGAGTGTCTATGAGGATAGAGGTTCCACAGCCTTTCTGGGAACCACTCTCAGTGCTTTAACACAGACATTGTGCAGATTTTGTTCTTGATTTACAATCTGAATTTCCCGAGAGGTGAACTGGGATCATTGCTTCTCATCCTTTTGCTGTGAATCTCTGAGAGTTTTTTGGATCCATCTTTGTAAGACTCCATTAGACAGCTGAAGATAGAAATATGTTCCCCACTTTGCCTTCCCTTCTCCAGGATACACAAATCCATCTTAGTCTTCTTCCCACTGTACATTATGTTCTCCAGCCATTGAAAGCTCACTGAAGTACCAAGCTCACTGAAAACTGAAACAGTAAAAATTGTTGTTGATACAACATACCTTGGTACTTTAACAGCTGGGAATACATCCCAGCATCCATCTCCTACACCTAGTGTAAATGAAGATTGACAAACACCTCTGAGGGAGGTTTATTACACCTACCTTCGGATGGGATAAATCACCTTAGTTGTACCATTCATTGCCACACAGAGTCTCAAAGGCTGGTTTAAACAAGAATCTTAACTTTTGGATATCTGAAATGAGGTGAGAATAATCCCACCAAAAGTGTGCATGCTCTGGCTAGCTCCTTCATATCTTATGGGTGTACATTGCCTAATCATAGCATCTACCCTTTAACCTTTTTATTTAGTATCCTTCTCATTCTTGCTAGAATATATTGTACGGACCCCATATTGTCACATCCTACCCAGTACCAGATCCTTTGTTAGTTTTCCTTTGGTGCTGCTTATTTTAAAACAAGTGATGTATGTTATCCATACTGTTCATTGCTGCATGTTTCTCCTTTCAGCTTTCTATTCTCCTTCCTCATAGTTTCTGATATATGTCAATTACTGTTAGCTTCTCCATTATTTTCTTTGCTTTATGTACTGTAGACGCTGCAATGTAATGTAATGCTGGTATGTACACATACGTATATATATGAGACCTTCTAAGTCCCTGTTAAGCCAGCATGGTTTTATAGTCAGTGTGCCCTCTTTCTAGAGTTAACATCATTTCAGTTTGGGGGAATACAATAAAATTTTTTTAGAATTCCTGATTACCATTCATCTTTGTGCCACTGCTTTAAATTCTCCATCTGTACTGGCTTGACTAATATTTAGTTTTGACTTGAAGAAACTGTCCCTTTTGAAGCACTGAATATATAAAATATCTGTTTATATACTCGCACATATACTGCCTCTATATGTATGAACACATAAGTACACATGCATGTGCACACATGTTAGTGTAGACCTCTACACATCAGAGTAACCCAGCCATGCTCAGCCTATTATTGGGAATTCTCCTCACTCTGCCCAGGATCTCTTTGCCTCTTAGCATTATGGAAAATCAAGATAACCAAGAAACCTTCCTGGAGTCACAAGTTAAGAATCCTTGGAGCTCATAATGGCTCCACCCTACTTTAAAATATATGAGCCTTGTAATTCCCATGGTAACCAAAATGTCTGACCAAGTCATCCTTATATGTTCTGTCCCAGTTAAATATGTCTTTGATTGTGCATATAATAAAGTGAAATCATATAACTATCTGATTATCCTCTATGGTAAACTAGAGATAGAGTAGCCCTGTAGTAGGAAAACTAAGAACTGTGAATTATATTTCTTTACAATATATGTTTCTTCATGTGGAACATTTTATTTTCTTTTTGTTACTTAAAGGCAATGTTGGGGAGTATTTTAGAAGAATGGTTCCTTCCCAAGCTTTTAAGCAATACAGCTACTCAGATAGACTCCTTTATTCTTTCTAGTGAAATAACATAATTGACAGGATGAATCACTCAGTTACTTTCCATGCTTTTCTTATAGTCACAGAATGTCTCCTTTTATGTTTTACCTATGATGTGATCAGTTTTGGAGACTTCATTACTCTTCAGTAATATTGTTTATTGCTCATTTCATGATCTTCTGGGCACAAAATGGAAATGTGTCATTTTTCCCCGTTTCCCACCTCAAATACCACGTCACACTGTGTGCTCAGGAATATGACCATCTTCTTGAAAGACCAACATCGATTATACCACAGTGTGAAAGAGGTCCAAAGGAGATGGTGTGTATGAAACATCTGTTTTAAATCTAGCTGGTTTGGGGTTTTTTGTCCTCCAGCTCAGAAGCTGAGGCTTTATGTTTTGCTCCTGCTGCTAGGTCTAATACCTTATTGACCTGCACCACCATGGGATGGAGTTCCCCTAGTTTTCACAGAGATTCATAAAAACCTGGGTTTGCTTTCTTCTTAGGACCTTTTTTGATGCATTGAAGATCTCTTAAAGTATTGCACACAAATCTTTGTAACTTAGAGAGGCTTAAAATATTGTTTACAGGTAGAAAGACTGTGGAATGGGGGAAAAAGAAAGGGCAATGTATTCACAGATGAACTAATGTAAATATCTTTCTTCCAGTAGTTAGTAATAGACAATCAATCTGCCTGCCCTTTGCAATTGTGGTGTTTCTCTGAGAGAGACACTGAGAGGGTTGGAGAGCTCTGACAGAAAAAAACAGTTTTGTTCAGATGAACTGTTGATAGAGCTTTGTCCACGTCAAGATATTTTGGATATTGGTCAAACCCATACCAGAATGTTGGCTTTTCTTTTAAGTTATTTTCTCTGAGCAGAGTCATAGAAATGATTGCCAGATTGCCTCTTTCCTGTTGCTGCCCTCTGATTTCCTTCTTTTGGGGGGTATGGAGACAGTCACCAGTGCTGTTCTTGGTCAGGGCCGTGGGTTGGTTTCACCAGCTCAAATATCTGCCCAGAAGACTGTTCACTTAGAGCTGGATTAAACAACTTTTGCTTTTTTAAAGCTCTCTTATGCTTTCTAAGAATTTGCGCTGGGTCTGTTCCATCTCAGAGATGTTCTTTTTCCAGATCTCACATTGGCCTTTGTGGTTTTCATCCTGGGAAGTGAGCTGGGAGACAAGGAGGATGAGGAAGAGGAGTTTGAATCTCTTGCTGTTGTGAATTTGTTGATTAAAGCCTTGAGAACTGATTAAGATGAAATTGCAGTTTGGGAAATGTAACCTGATAAAATAGCACAGACTTCACTCCCACCCTGTGGGAATCACAGCCAGCAGCTATTTCTGACACACAACAAGTGGAGGTTCCCCACCCCCCTCCCCCCCCCAGCCCCCATGTTTTCAGCTGCCTTTGTTGTTCTGTAATGTTCATGTTCTTTCACATCTCAAGCCTAAATCTTCTCCCTTGCTAAAAAGCAGTCTTTATTAAAATTAAAGAAGTTGCATGAAAATTAAAATAAAAATGTGTGAGATCAGGGGAAAAAACCCAAAACAAAACAACAAACCATTAGTATCCTTAGCTTCTCTAAACCCTAGCTTTCCACTTAGATTTTGATGGCCGACGGCTGGGATTTAGGAAGCAATTTTTGTTTGTTTATTTGTTTTCACTACAGGCAGATGAAACACTTGGAGGGAATAACCAACAAGACATTGAGAGGCCACATTTAGACATTATTTCCTCTTGGCCTCAGTGCCTGCCTGTGTCTCCACAAGTGGAGATGCTGACTGGGAGACTGGATAGCAGATTTCCTTGGGAAAGGCTGCAATCAGAGGAGAATAAAACCACATTGTTCCTGTCCTGACAACTGCTTCAGAGCCCAACCAGTCTGGTAGTGACTTCCAGACCTGACCTGGGCTACAGATTTACTCTGCTTCTAAAAAGCATGCCCTGAATATCCTTAGTGATGACATGGTGTTCAGCCTGTATTTGTTAGCCTGTGAGAATTTGCCTTTGAGGGGAGACTTTATAGGATTCTGCTAATACTCCCAGGGGAAACCCAATAGCACACCAACCACGTTTTCATCACCCCCACCAGCATATGACAAGACCTGTTTTTTTCTGCAGCATCTGGCTAGACTATCTATTTCTGATGACATTAATCAGAAAAGATGATGAGGCCCCTTCTTATGAAGGCCCTATTGTCCTTTGCATAAAGGAAATGACTTCATACTGTTTGCCACAGGAGCAAGTAGTTTTTGTGGTTTGTCTGAGAACAAGTGACATACAAGAGGTTGCCAGGATGGTAGGACCCCTAGGACCCAGCCAGCAGAGGGAATGGCAGACATCATGAGCCCATTTCTGTCTTGCCTAGTATTTAAAGTTGCCCAGGGCACTTGAGCTGTTGCAACCTGACCATTCATCCCACCTCCATGCTGTCATTCACCAGGATCATGACATTGTCACTTCACCAGCAAGGGCCCCTGGAGACAAAGCTTTCCTGGAAACTTAACTGAGGATCTGGAGCTCCTTGTTAGACAACTGAAACTGGGAACCTTGCTATGCCAAGAAAGAAAAGTACAGTTCATAACTTACCTTTCTGCTAATCAGTTGCTCATACACACAGTGACACAGGTGAGCAGACTAGATATTTCTCCTATGGCATGAAAGGGCAGATGGATGCTAATATTGCTCCTCCTTGAGAGTGCTTGGGAGGGATGAAAATATCATGCTGAGGGGAATCTAGTTGTTAGAGAGCAAGGGAGAGGACTGTCGCAGTATATCTGCAGAGAAATTTATTTTTTTTTGCTTTTTTTTTGAGTCTGCAGGACACACACACAGACCACATGGTACAGTCTGATTGCATTACCTAGCAATGATCACACCTCCAACTGCACCAGACAGGGTTTCTGTGTACACCACAACACAGAGTTTTCTTTCAAAAGAAACTTTTCTGAACTCCCAGTCTGACTGTGGCTCAGTGCAGAGCTCGGGATCTGGGTCAGGTCTTGTTTTATCCCTGTGGATTTTACC
This sequence comes from Athene cunicularia, assembly GCF_003259725.1. Classification (NCBI taxonomy): domain Eukaryota; kingdom Metazoa; phylum Chordata; class Aves; order Strigiformes; family Strigidae; genus Athene; species Athene cunicularia. The sequence continues at coordinate 21,352,731 of NW_020799107.1, forward strand.
TAATCCTCACTGAGTACTGCCAGAGCTTCTCTAACCTAATTTTTTTTCCTTTGGATCCCTCTGATAACATCATCTACCAGTCGTGGTTGTTTAGATGTCTTAAGGTTTTTTTTTTTCCCTAAAATAATATGGGTATGAGAGGAAAGATGCCAAATACAAACCACCCCTACCCCCCAAAAAAAGGTGAGGTGTGTATGGGGAGACTGAAGAATATTAAAAAGAGAAACTCCTGCCTTTGATGGGTGCATTTTCCAAGGAAAATAGAAGAAATTATAACAGACACAAGAACATCATCTGATTTTCTGCTGCCAACCCATTTTATGACTTTAAAAACCAGTCAGTTTTATTCAACATAATTTCTGGGAAGGAAAAAAAAAAAAAAAAA